>NC_022015.1:69345999-69349639 GCF_000317375.1 Microtus ochrogaster | reverse complement strand
AAAAAAAAAAAAAAAAAAAAAAAAAAAGAAAGAAAAGAAATAGAATGTACCAGAGTGCAGAATGCTGTTTAGAGAACAGAGTGAAAATCATGTAGAACGGTCATACGGAGTGAAGGAGTCAGGGGGAGTAAGAGGGTTCTCGAGGATGCCCAGGGGTGGTCGTGTGTGACATGCACACCTGTGTGATTCTTCCCCTGGCCTGGGTTCTACCCTTCCCAGGCCACCTTCAGTCCTAGTCTCCCTTTGCATGCAGTAGGGAGCTGTGAGAAGCCTGTCGCTGGACCCAGGGTGCTGTGTAGTCTTTGGTGTGTAGAGAGCTTGGCACTTGGCGATGCTCAGTGAGCCGTAGCTGTTCTTTATGATCAGTGGTCATTTTTCCTGGAAATTATTCTGGTTGAGGTTTCCCTAACTTTTCTAGAACCTTCATGGGGGATTGGTGATCTCCTGGCAGCTGTCTCTAATTTCTGGGCAGCAAGGACTGGCTATAGTCCACTGTAAATGGCCCTCAGCTCAGAGCTGGCAAGATTAGACATCATTCCTCAAGGCAGCAAGATGGCTCTAGAGGTGACCACATCAGTGACTGGCTCCTGGCAAGTCAGCCCCTGCCGCCAGTTTGTTTGACAGCTGCTGAGTCCTTTTGTGTGTGTGGTTCTAGGAGCATGAGATGCTAGGGTAAGGCATCCTTAGTAGAAGGCCAGTTAGTGGGCTAGCCTTGGCTGTGCACCAGTGGAACGAGGATAAAGATCAGCCATCACCCTGTGTTGTGCAGCCCGAGCCCGTGAGTGCATCTCTGGTATTCACTGAATATCCATAGTTCTGTGCTACACAGTGGCTCTGGCATCCGCATTCCTGCACACACGTTCAGCCGATCACTTGGCCTGGCACCCCTGGCCCTCAGCTCACCTGACTCACAAGGCTCCCAGGCTTCTGTCACAAACTACAGGATAGGGGCGAGCTTTGGGAACGAGGTCACCCCTGACTGACCCGCCCACACCCCTACCCAATGTATAGTGTACTTATTTGGTTGCTAGAGTCTAATCCCAAATATCCCCGTGGGCTGCCCTGTAGCAAGTCCTCTTTCCTCCAGTGCATCCCTAATACTGGCTCCAGGCATACAGTAGGTGCTTATTAGCATGCGCTGTGTCATAATTGGATGATTCCATGTGTCCTGTTGACCTATAACTTCTGTGCACCCACTGTCCGTCAAGGGACTGTAATGAATAGCTTGGTTCAGGATCCCCCACCTACCTGGGGAGTAGAGAGGGAAAGAAATAATCAGAGCTTTCTCTCCAGGGAGGTCTGGAACCTTGCTTGCCTGACAACAGATTTCCAGCTTTCTTTTCTAGCTCCAGGGTGAAAACTCAGTGTGAAGATGGAAAGTCGGTTGTCAGGATGTAGGTGTGATTCCCCCCAGTTGTGTGATGGGAATAACCACTTCCTTTGTAGGCATGCACTTCCTGTGCAACTGGGGATGAGAGCTTGTCAGAGGGCTTTGTCATCAGGGCAGGTCGCTGCTCCTGTTCCTGTCCTCGTTAGTAGTGTGTCTAAAGGACAGAGGAACACCCTTTGCCGGCTGACTCCCCGCTTGTGCCCCTTTCTACAGAAAAAGAAGCTTAAGCGGCAGAGGGAGGCTGAGGAGGATGAGCTGGAGATCCCGCCTCGGTACCAAGGTGAGGTAGCCTTTCTTTTTGTGGGACAAGTTTCCCTTCACCCGCATCAGGCTGGGGAGGTGCGGAGAGGGAGGCAGAGTCATGAAGTTGCACTCACTTGACAACTACACAGACATTACTCAGGACTAGGCTGGGGGACAAGCAGCTGCAGGCCTGAGAGAACCTAAGGGTTGGGTTTGTTCGTGGTAAGTCTAGCTCTTGTGGCAAGCTCCTTAGTTTAGCTCCTCCCCACCCATCCATCCTTCCATGAGGCTTGTGAAGTGATGGCCTCTCTTGTATGCTCCAAGATTAGAACCCTGGTCAAAGGGTTCCTCTCTAGCAGGGTGGCCCCTCTGTTTCCTGAGGTGCACCACGGGGCTCTAACCCGGTTTCTGTCGTAAAGCTCGTGGCGCATCTAGAGCTATCCAGAGCTATGGAGACAGTCTCTCATTCCTGTAGCCCCGTGTCGTCCTAATCCTGCTTCACGGCCTATGACTTCTGCGTCCAGAGCCTGGCTCCCTCATGCACTAAGATGATATTGTAGGCAAAAAACTTTGTAATCCATGGGACAAGAAGCCTGGGCTGGGGACAACTTGCCAGCTGTTCTTTAGCTGTGTGACCTTGCTCTGTCACAGTGCTTGAGTTCCAGTTTCTTGGAGGGGTTTTCTGGGATGCATTGGAGGATTACACCTATGATTTGAAGTCCAGGCTAGAAGGTGTCCCTGGGCAAGTTTCCTTACCTCCGTTATCTCTAGTTCTCACCTGCACAGTGGGATAAATAGTTGTTTATGTACCAGAGCCAGAACAGCGTGGAAAATGTCCTGTCTGCAGGTAGGGGTTAGGAGTTTTGCAGGTAGATCCTGTGTAACTTTGGAGAATGAGGGTCATTTGGATCAGTACAGAGCATATGTGTTTCCAGGAGTTGCTGGGCGGTGTCTCTTCAAGGGAGCACTTTGGTCATTGCTTGCCAGGATATGGAACCAAGTTCATGGTTTTTTGTCCATCATCTTCCCAGAGGCCCTTTGAAAGGGGTACCTCCTGCCTCCCAGAGCGGGCCACTCTCGCTCTGCCTGACTTGTGATCTTTGTGCTTCTCTACAGCTGGAGGCTCTGGCATCCATCGCCCTGTGGCCAAGAGGGCTACACCTGGAGCCGAATACAAGGCCAAGGTGAGAGCTGCAGGTAGAGTGTGGGCCTCCTGGTACCAGGAGAAGAATGAAGGGCCAAGGAAGATCGTGCCCATCATCATCCTGGTCAGAAAAGAAAAGGGGCTCTTAGGGCATGTGGCGTTTGAAGTTGGGGCCTTGTCAAATGGCCTTTCAGAACCAGAGAAGCCTGTTGGTACGTCTGAAGGAGAAGATGAAAAGGAGAGAACTAGGCTAGTATGTCAGGGACAGGGAAGGGACCCCACACTTAGACTGACTCTGACTCTGGGCTTTTGCTTTTTGTTTGTTTTTGCTTTTACTGTTTCTCTGGTGAGCAGAAAGGAAAGGGTGATGTGAAGAAGAAGGGCCGACTTGATCCCTATGCGTACATCCCACTCAACAGAAGCAAGCTCAACCGCAGGTAAGGTGATATGTGTGTGTGAGTGCCCGTGCCTCTTGTGTATGCGTAGTCACCATCTTGTCCTGTTGCTCTCTACCTTACCTTTTGTTGAGGCAGTTCTTATCACTGGGCCTGGAGCTCAAGACTCAAACTGACAAGCTGTCAAGTGCCCAGTGTCCCCTGAGACTGCGGGTGTATGCCTTTATATGGGTGCTGGAGATCCCATCTTGTGCAGTAAACACTTTACATACCAAATAGTACTTGGCCCTGTTTTTATTTTTATTTATTTATATATATATATATTTTTTAAATTTATTTATTATGTATACAATATTTTGTCTGCATGTATACCTGGAGGCCAGAAGAGGGCACCAGACATCATTATAGATGGTTGTGAGCCACCATGTGGTTGCTGGGAATTGAACTCAGGACCTTTGGAAGAGCAGG
>NC_022015.1:69335029-69345599 GCF_000317375.1 Microtus ochrogaster | reverse complement strand
TGGCTTTGGAGCCTGTCCTGGAACTAGCTCTGTAGACCAGGCTGGTCTCGAACTCACAGAGATCCGCCTGCCTCTGCCTCCCGAGTGCTGGCCCAGTTCAATTTTTTATTTCAGTATTGTTAACTTGAACTCCTGTGTGTGCGTGCGAGAGAGAGAGAGAGAGAGAGAGAGAGAGAGAGAGAGAGAGAGAGAGAGAGAACATGTGAGCGCCTGCCCCATGTTGCTCTTCTTGGCCTCAATCTCACCATCTAGCTGAGGCTGGGCTGGAATATTTTAACCGTGTAATGGCATTTTACACTTGTTTCTTCTGCTTTTGTTATTGATGTAAAGATGCATTACATTTGATTAAACAAAACTAACCCAGGGTCAGGAATCTGATTCAGCAAATAGCTGAAGTGGTGGGGGAATTAAATGTAGTGAGCAGGACACCCCTAATTAAGTGTAGTGAGCAGAAGGACACCCCTTTTTCAGGAGATGCAGGTAAGGAGAAAAGGTTAGCTGCTTGTTATTCAGCCTCTATGAGCTAGCAGAATTTCGCCTCAACCTTTGAATCCTGAGTTCTATAGAAGGATAGAGATTTGGGTAAAATTTTCTTTAGTGGCCGTGATTGAGCCATTGCCTGAGGAGATTCTGCCTAGCTGCAGCCCATGCAGTGGCTGCTGCTACTGCTGCTGTGGAATTGCAATTGCTGCTTGGGACAATAGTTGCTTAAGGTGCAACCATTGTATTGAATGCAAAACACTATTTGGCATCCCATAGTGGTGCCAAAATGTAGTGGGTTTTGTTTTTGTTTTTGTTTTTAAACTCTTTGGGGGCCTACCACCCAGCCCCCAAATGAATACTCAGAGACTTATTCTTTTTTTTTTTCTTTTGTTTTGAGACAGGGTTTCCTCTGTGTAGCCCTGTCTGTCCTGGAACTCGCTATGTAGACCAGGCTGGCCTCAAACTCACAGAGATTCGCTGGGATTAAAGGCGTACACCACCACTGCCTGGCTCTAGCCAGCTTTTCTTTCTCCTCTACCTTTTCCCTCTGGGCTCTTACCTTTCTCTATTCTGTATTTTTTCCTTTTCCTCTTAACCCATGCCTGATTGTGCGAGTGGATGGCTGGCCCCTGGTGGTCTTTCTCCTCCTTTTCCTCTTCTGTTTATTCTCTCTGCCTGCCAGCCCTGCCTGTTTCTCATCCTGCCTAGCTATTGGCGTGTTTGCTCTCTTTATTAGACCGCAGGCGAAGTAACACAGCTTTACAGAGTTAAAGAAGTGCAGCATGAAACACATCTCTGCATCGTTAAACAAATAGTCTACAGCGTAAAGGAATGCATCACATCTTAAACTAATATTCCACAATACTGGCCTTGAACTTGCTTTTTTTTTTTTTTTTTAAGATTTATTGACTGGGCACTGGTAGCACACACCTTTAATCCTAGCACTCAGGAGGCAGAAACAGGCAAATCTCTTGAGTTTGAGGCTAGGCTGGTCTATAGAGCAAGTTTTAGGACAGCCAAGGCTACACAAAAACCCTGTCTCGAAGGGGAAAAAAAAGGTTTATTTTTAATTTTATGTGTTTATGTGCACATGAGTGCAGTTGCCGGGGAAACCAGAAGAGGGGTTAGGTACCCTGGAGCTAGAGTTACAGGTAGTTGTGAGCCACTAGAGGTATATGTTGGGAACTGAATCTGGATCCTCTATAAGAACTGAATTGCTGGAGAGATGACTCAGCGGTTAAGAGCATTGACTGCTCTTTCAAAGGTCCTGAGTTCAATTCCCAGCAACCACATGGTGGCTCACAACCATCTTTAGTGAGATCTGGTGCCCTCTTGAGGACACCTGCTCAGTCATCCTCATCAACTTAGTATATGGACAAGTTCAACTTAACCACCATATATGGGCTGCCCATGCATGCTTCGGCATCACCAAAGCATAAATTTCAGTTTTCTCAATTTCCTCTGTAAGAGCATTATGTACTCTGAGTCCTTGAGCCACCTCTGTAGCCCCCTGACCCTGAATTCTTGATCTTACTGAATTAGACTCCCAAGTGCTAAGGTTACAGGAGTGAGCTGCTATGCCTTGCTTGAACTCATGGGGATGGAATATTTGGCTTATTGCTTAGGAACACTTGTTCTTGCAGAGGACTCAGATTCAATTCCCAGCACCCACATGGCAGCTCACAATCATTTGAAACTCCAGTTCCAGGAAATCTCTTGCCTTCTGGCCTCTGCAGGCACTAAAAACACATGTGGTATATGTACACACATGCAAGCAAAACACTCAGCACATAAAATAATTAATATAAAAAATAAAACCTAAGAGCTCATCAGATATTCCTCCTTTGGTGCTCTTGTCCTTCTTATGAGTTTCTCATTTTTCCTTAAATTTACATTTTCTCTTCTTTTTTTAAAGATTTATTTAATTATGTATACAGTGTTCTGTCTGTATGTATGCCTGCACACCAGAAGAGGGCACCAGATCCCATTATAGATGGTTATGAGCCATGTGGTTGTTGGGAATTGAACTCTGGACCTCTGGAAGAACAGGCAGTGCTCTTAACCTGAGCTATCTCTCCATCCATCTCTCTTAAAAATAAAATAAATCATGATCTTGGGTCACATGGAGATTCTGGAATATATGTGTTCTATATAGTCACTATCTTTAGTAGTTTTGCATATTTTGCTTTTCTGATCTTGGAAAATTAGTTACTTCACTTTGGTCATTAAATAGGGTTTTTGGTCTAGGTGTAGGGAACATATGCGGTGTGTGGGAGTTCTTGCAAATGTTCCGTTCCTGGGGAAACGGGTTCCAAATGGGGCTTACAGGGAGACATCTACAGATGAGGGGAGGCTGCTTGACCTTGTCTAAGTTCATTAGCGGGAGAATGGGGGAGAGGCCTCAAATCAGGGGTCTGTGCAGCAGCCAGGTCAGGGCATACACTGTCTGCCTATGTCACTCTTCCTCTGCCAGGGGTGACCATCATTTGATCTTGTTTTTCTATTGAGACCAGGTTTCCTATTCTCATTGAACTTGCCATCCTCAGCCTTCCAAGAGCTGGGATTACAGGCATGCACCCCACACATCACCACTGTAGGAAGAGAGAGAGCTGCCTGTGCTCAGTAAGATATAGCCCTTTTGTTCTTTCTTGCAGGAAAAAGGTGAAGCTACAGGGACAGTTTAAAGGTCTGGTGAAAGCTGCCCAGCGAGGATCCCAGGTGGGACACAAACTTCGCAGAAAGGATCGTCGATCCTGAAACCTTGGCAGGAGTGGAGCTGCTGTTTTCCACAGTCCACGGCCCCTTTCTAGCCCCTCTGCTGTTTAACACCAACTCCAGGTGTGAGCCTTGCAAAACCTGAACAGAGAAGGACTCACTGGAACCAAGACTCCATTCCTAGAGAGATGCATAGGATTTTGGAAAGTCCAAATGTCCTTAGAAACATTCTCCAGTGTGGGGGATGGAACCATGTGACATTGCTACCTCTGAGAAGCCCCTAGGAGATGCTCTGCTTTCTGCCCAAAGTGGCCTTGAGGTCCGCAGAGTGGTGGCCACGATCCACCTGTGTAAGATCTTCTGTAACCAGACATAGAATAAAATGTGCTTGGCCACACATCAGCCCTGAGAACAGTGTCATCTCTGCCCCTCCAGGGATAAGAACAGCACCTGATCCCTGGCCGTACGGAGTGGTGACTTGACCCCTTCCTGTCCAACTCCCAGCTGTCTGACCCAGTGTCCACATGTGTCAGCAGGGCTTCCTGCAGCCAAAAAGTGGCGTAAGGACTTAGAAGGGGTAGTGAATGCCCCATGGCTGGTCTCTGGATCACTAGGGCTGAGCACCAGGGACCTAGAACAGGAGGCAATGGCTGACAGCATCTTCAGCTGCCCTTATTTCTAAGCCTGTATCAGCATCTCTTATCCATCGATTCAACAGAGTTACTGAGCCCTTGCTGGCTTCAACAGTTATTGAGGGAACAAAAAAGCCAGGAACCAAAAGCAGAAAACATAGAGGAATGCTGCTTGCTTGTTTCTCAGCTTTTTTTCTTATACCTTCCAGAAATATCTTGCCCAGGGGTGGCCCAGGGCTGGGCCTTATGTGGGTGTATTTTCCCATATCAGTCAATAATTGAGAAAATGCCTCCACAGAATGCAGGCTGTTCTGATGGAAACGTCTTATTTGAGGTTCCCTCCTCCTGCAGATGATTCTAGCTGTGTCAAGTAGACAGAAATCTAACCAGCACACCTGTCTTCCGCTTATTCTTTCTCCTAGATCTAGTGCAGTATGATTCCCACTGGGCCTTCTAAGTGCTGCTAAGGTCACATGACCTATCAGCCCAGAATTTTTTGGGGGTGTGTTTCCCAGTAGGCAGCCAGAAGCAGAGGGCCCTAGGCTATCTCCGTACCCTACCTTATAGAGTCTACCTTGTCTTGAGGCAGACTCTGGCTCATATCTTTTTTTGCGAGATAACACCAACATACACATTCTTTCCCTCTTCACTGCTTCCACCTCCCTGAATTTCTCTGTGTAGCCCTGGCTACCCTAGACCAGACTGGCCTTGAACTCACAGAGATCCTCCCGAGTGCTGGGATTAAAGTTGTGCCCCACCACTACCCAGCTACAACATGCACCTTCTTAAGTAATTTCTGTTTTGGTTTTTAGCACTAATGATGCTTCTGGTACAATTTTTGGTAGCCTGTCTTAACACTGTTCCTTTCATTCTCCCAGATTTCTGGATCTAGTGTTTGCCAAGCTAGAGCATTTCCACCCATGACCTTGGGAGCCATAGTTTGCCAAGAGATGGCACTGTTTACATGTCTTGCTTACAAATCTAGAATGGGATATCAAGCTAGAAAGGGAGCCAAAAGATTTATTAAGGATTTACAAAGGTTCTCAATCATGACCCCCATTATCACCACTCAGTATCACATTAGTCTCAGCCCAGGCCTTTCCTGGCCCCTCCTCTCCCAGGAAATGGAACCACATGCATTAGGAAGCCTCGTGTAAAGGAGGGATGGGTCTGAGCCAATCACTCGTTATTGATGTCTTTACAAAGAAGGCTGAAGCCAGCCTGCTTATTATAGCATGTCTTCCAAGAAGCTCTCTTCCTTTCAAGGAGGGTGGGGAGGGTGGCCCGGGAAGTCTGGTAATAATGAAGTGCTGAACTCTGTTCTTGGCTGTAGAGTTCAGGTTTGGCTCCCCACCACTACCACCCCCTCCCAGTCCCCAGGCAGGCATTAATCTTGCCTCAGGTGCCTGAGAAATGTTGGGGAAGGCTGTGCTGTTTTATTTCCACAGGGGGCATGCGCATCAGGACCACAGCAGCATAGCCCCCACACGGGATCCATTCCATCACAGAGCCAGTGGAAAAGTTGCGAGCTTCCTCCAAGATCCACATTTACAACTGAGCTTGCTAGCTTTTCGTGACGTCGGAATCTGAGTCGTTTCCGGTTTTCTCTTCTGGTCCTTCTTCCATTCAGTCACAGAAACTGAAGGAAAATTCATATCCACCTTATCACATACTACCAAAAAGGCAGCTCCTCCTGCAGCTGTTTGTGCCTGCACATTGGGTCTCACGTCTAATCAAGTGAGTGACTGGATGAGGAAGAGTCAGGTTCCCCCTCCTCCCCCCCTCCGATTTTCTCAGGATTGTGGCCAAGGCTTGGTAGTGAGTGTCCTGGTTCAGTGCCTGCAGAAGCTGTTCTCACTAGCTTCACGCCTTGTTCCAGTCTTCAGCCTGAGAAACTGTTTCTGATATTCTAGTAGCCATTCTCGTCGGTCCTGCCAAGTAACAACACATCTCTGTACCACGACCTACATGAGAAACAACTAGGAAGCTGTTTCTGTGTTCTAGAAACCCCTCCCCTTTTTTTAATGCTTTCTCAGGCTTTAAGTGGATGTATGTGCCCCATGTTGGGCCACCATATTTCCTGTCCTGCCCACCAAGTCACAAATAAACACACAGAAGCTTATATTAATTATAAACACTTGATCAATAGCTCAGGCTTATTATTTACTAGTTCTTACATTTAAATGAACCCATTTCTGTGAATCTCTGTGTAGCCATGTGGCTCATGGCTTTACCTGTCCTCCAGCATCTTGCTTTGGCAGCTCGCTGTTGTCTCTCCCAACTCTGCCATTCATCTGCGTCCTCAGTTTGGCCTTCCCACCTAGCTTTATTCTGCCTTGCTATATATAGGCCAAACAGCTTTATTATTAACCAATGAGACGGAAGGATTATCCCACAGCAGCCTAAGCCAGCCTCAAACTCACAGTCCTCCTGCCTCAAGCCTCCTGAATCCTGGGTTGTAGGCAAAGCACTACTTCCAGCTAAGAAACAAGTTTTTGTTTCTTTTTAAATTATTCCATTTTTATTTTTAGGATTTATGTATATGAGTATTCTGCCTGCATGTATGTACGTGCCTGGTTCGCATGGAGGTCAGAAGCTTTAGCTCCAATGGAACCATTTTTAAATATAAGTACATTTTATACATTTACATTTGACTATTTAACAAAGTTTTTACCTGACCTGAGTAAGTATTTCAGTGACACAGTTTAGAACATCTGCCCAGTGGACGAAGCTTAGTTTATTTATAAAGGCTTTTGGAGCCCTTAAGTACACGGCTCTTTGCTTACGCAGGAATTTAAAGCCACCACTGGATGCTAGATTGTGCGTAATATTTAGAAAATGACATGATGAATACTCTTTGTTCTATTTTTGATATACATTATTATGATCAGATAGATGACTGTACTCCAGAAAATAACCCTGATTTGGGACAATGTAAGCTGGTTTGCCATTTCCTGAAATTATGCTTAATGTAGCTACTGTCATTAGAAACACTTACCAAGCTGTTAGCTGACAGCAAGTTATTGAAGGCCGTGACTGCACAGCAGAAGTTTGGTTCCTCCCACCTCTCCCTATGATTGCCATGGAAATGCTCTGTGGCTCCTCTCCAACAACAAGTACTCTTAGCCTCTGCCATATATCCAGCTCCCTTTTCTGTTTTCTTTGTTGGGAATGTCTTACTGTGTAGTACTGGCTAGCCTGGAATATGTGGCCCAGGCTGTCCTTGAACTGGGGATCCTGTTTGTTTCCTGTGTCCATCGCCATACCCCAGCAGTGGGTTCTGTTTTGGTTCTCTTCTACTGGGTCTTATGTAGCCCAGGCTGGCCTTGCATTTGGTGCATACCTAAGGATGGCCTGGGACCTCTAATCCTCTTGCCTGGGATTATTGCTATGCCCCACCAGAGCTGGTTTTGTGGTGCTAGGGATTGACCCAGGGTTTTATGCATGCTAGACAAACTCTGTCAACTAAACTACATCCCCCCAACTCTCTAGAGCAGGTTTGCATCATCAGTGGTCAGTCACTAGTGAAGTCGTGGAGAATATATAGCGTGGTGGTTGGGGTAAGAATGGCCCCGTAGGGTCATATATTTGAATGTTTAGGGAGTAACACATTTGAAAGGATTAGGAGGTGTGACCTTGTTGGAGGAAGTGTGTCACTGAATATGGGCTGTGAGGTTTCAAAAACTCATGCCAGGCCCGGTGTCTCTCCCTTCTGCCTGTGGATCTGGATGTAGAACTCTCAACTTCTCCAGCCATGTCTGCCTGTGTGCCACCATGCTCTCTATCAGGACAATAATGGACAAGACCTCGAAATTGTAAGCAAGCCCCAATTAAATGCTTTCTTTTATAAGAGTTGCTGTAGCGGGCATACCTTTAATCCCAGTACACGGAGGCAGAGGCAGGAGGATCTCTGTATGAGGTGAGTTACAGGACAGGCTCCAAAGCTACATAGAGAAATACTGTCTGGGGGGGGGGAATTATTTAGAGCTGGAGAGATGGCTCAGTGGTTAAGAGTTCTGGCTGCTCTTCCAGAGGACCTGGTTTCAATTCCTGGTAACCACATGGCAGCTCACAACTGTTTGTAACTCTAGTTCCAGGAGATTTGATGCCTTCACACAAATATTCATGCAGGCCAAAAACCAATGTACATAAAATAAAAATAAATTAAAAAAAAAAAGTTGCTGGAGCCGGGCGGTGGTGGCGCACGCCTTTAATCCCAGCACTCGGGAGGCAGAGGAAGGCAGATCTCTGTGAGTTCAAGGCCAGTCTGGTCTACAAGAGCTAGTTCCGGGACGGCACCAAAGCTACAGAGAAACCCTGTCTCGAAAAAACAAAAAAAAAAAAAGTTGCTGGAGGCCTGGCAGTGGTGGTGCATGCCTTTAATCCTAGCACCCGGGAGGGCAGAGGCAGGCTGATCTCTGTGAGTTCAAGGCTAGCCTAGTCTACAAAGTGAGTTCCAAGACAGCCAGAGCTATTACACAGAGAAACCTTGTCTCGAAAAACAAAATAACAAGTGTTGCGTTGTGGTTTTTGGTGCCTCTCCACAGCAATAGAACACTCACTAAGACATCTATGTAGATTGCACATGGTGGCACATGCCTTTAATCCCATCACTCTGGAGGCAGAGGCAAGCTGATTTCTGTGAATTTGAAGTAAGCACAGGATACTTAGTGGGACCAGTCTCTCCCCCTGGAAAAAAAAAAAAAGAGTAGCTCTCATACCAGAACTGGGTTATGAGGTCAGCTCTGCAAGTCTCAAATCAGAACTAAACAGGTTCAAGAGAAAACCTTGGGCTCAGGAGCAAGTCTAGTCAAAGTGTAAGTATTAATTTGTAATGAGAGACGTAACTCAAAATACAGTGATTGGCCAGAACATACTCTGCTTTGCATTAAGTCAAAATCAGAGCTTAAAGCAACTATGAAACAGGGAGACAGAGGACCCTCTGAATGATACATTGATAGTGTCCTCCTGGTGGGACACACCTGCAGATCGTGGTCCATTCCCCCACCCCCACCCGTAGCCTGCTGGGGCCCACACCTCTGAGAACAAGCAGAAAAGATCACTCTCGAGTCAACCAGACTGAGTCTGTTCCCGGCCACCACAAAGGGTTTGAGATTTAATTAGCTCGGGCTCCCTCACACTTGGCATGCCTGGATCAAATTTCTCAGCCCAGCTCTTCTGGCTTTTGCAGCGGAGACAGTCTGTTCCTTCTAGGGCCTGTGACAGATAACACTAGGGTGGTGTCCAGAGGGCAGCTCGGGTTTTAGATTCCGTTAATGTTACCCTGAAGACCCACAGGTACCCTCTAAACCTGATGGTTGAAAGTCACCATTCCAAAGCGCATGCGAAGCCCCGCCCTCAGGCTATGGGTGTGTGAATGGATCCGGGAGTGACCTGTGCCATCTTCATAGCTCCTCTGCTGGTTGTATGAGCCTTTGAAGCCCTGCTCTTACCCAGAATTGGTACGACAGAGCTTCCGGACTTGAGGCCACGCAGCAAGGAGGCTCCTAAAATGACAAGCATGGTTATCAGCCTGAGCAGATTGTAAACAGCATGTATGTTGATTACCTCATTGTACAATAATTCTTAGGTAAACACGCCCTCTGAAGCATTCCAACTGCAAGTTCTGCTCCTTACGAGGAGGTGGGGCCCACCCACAGCCAATGCTGTAGTCAGCAAGCGGCAGCTAGTTTCTGAAGGTAATTCCCTGCCAGCATGGACTGTTACATGGGCCACGTGTGTTTCCTGCCTTAGCACTTTGTGTAGGGCCCTTCACGCGGCAACCAGACACACCTGGTCCTTGGGGCGGGGCCATCAGCAATGCAGCCCAGGTTGGTACGGCACACACCCTCCAGCTCCGAGTCCTCTAGCCGGTTGCATTCTGAGTGGTTTATGGTTCCCACCTAGCAGTTGACCTCACCCCCACCCTTCACAAATGCTACCCCATACCACCAAATTCTGGGTAGACTCATGGCTTGAGAACTTGGTGGCCAGGCCTGGGAAGTTCAAGTTCACACACACACCCCAAACTGCTACATTTAGCCCTGGAAAGAATATGTTGGTGCCAAGAAGTTTGGCTGTGAATTCGCAAATGCCACCTAAGGTTGCTACACTACTGTCTGTTCTTCCCTAGAGACACCTTGGGGCCTCTTTACTCATCAAATGCGTCTCTGGGACAAGATCCAATTACAGAACTGGCTCAGGTGAGGAGGGTGGAGCAGGGTCAGAGCTGACTTGGCTGAGGTGAAGGGCAGGGCGAGCCAGCCAAGGGCAGGACTGAGTGTTCTTTTCTCCTCCACCCTCCGGGAGGCAGACTGGGTTGACCTGCCTGCAAGTCTTTCTTCCCATCACTTTCTTCTCTCATGCTCCCTGCTTTTCCTCCCTCCCATTTGGTGGCAGTGGGAGCATACTAAGCTGTGCAGGCCAGAGCCTTGCTGTCACAGAGTTGTTGGGCTGGAGAGATGGCTTGGGGGTTAAGAGCAATGTCGCAGAGGTTCAATTCCTAACTCCCACATGGCGGCTCACACCACCTATAACTGTAGTCCCACAAGATCTGATGCCCTCTTCAGGTGTGCAGTAGATGTGCAGACAAAACACCCAAATACATACATAAATATTTTCTTTAAAAGTTGATGGGGTAGCCGGGCGGTGGTGGCGCACGCCTTTAATCCCAGCACTCGGAAGGCAGAGGCAGGCGGATCTCTGTGAGTTCGAGACCAGCCTGGTCTACAGAGCTAGTT
>NC_022015.1:69324311-69334929 GCF_000317375.1 Microtus ochrogaster | reverse complement strand
AAAAAAAAAAAAAAAAGTTGATGGGGTGAGGCAGAACAATGAAAAGGGCTGGAGAGATTTAGAGCACTTGTTGCTCTTGCAGAGGACCTGGGTTCAAGTCCCAGCACCTACATGGTGGCTCATAGTCATTCATAATTCCAGGTCAGTGGTGTCCAACACCCACTTAAGGCCTGGCATGCACATGCGCACAGACATACATACAGCCAACTAACACTCTCATAAAATACATCTGAAACGTAAAAGAGAGAGAGAGAGAGAAAGGAAGGAAGAAAGAAACGGGCAGAGACATGTCTCAGAACACTGGCTCTCTCCCAGAGGATTCATGTTTGGTTCCTAGCACCCACGTGGCAGCCCACAACTCTCTGTAATGCCAACTGCCTCCTGGCCTCTTAGGGCAACAGCAACAGTCACCAACATGCTGAAGGTGAAAGGGTTTAGTGTCCAGCCTTCCCAGGTAGCCAAGCCTAAGGATAGCAAACTAATGACCTGTCTTCAAGTTCCTTCCGCCCACAGCTCTGTGTTTTCCTTAGAGTGTATGTTGGGGTGTGGGTGTGATTGGGGGGTAGATACTTCTTCTACTTTGGGGTCTTGTGGCTATAGGCAAAGGAGAGGAGAAAGAATGACTCAGACTGAAGAATAAGTGTGCAAGCCCTTGAAGCGGTGAAGCAGTTACTTTTCCAGTAACCAATGAAGAGGGAGTGATCACCGATTGGAGTTGAGTGCCCAACACAGGGAGCAATAAGAGGTAATGATCACTTCTGGAGAGCGCTTCCTCGTTTTATGGCATCCACCTCACAGCAGCCATTGATCTGCTTTTTCTTTTTCTTTTTTTCTGTTTTGGTTTTCCAGACAAGATTTCTTTTTGTAACCCTGACTATCCCAGAGATTGCTCTGTAGACCAGGCTGGCCTCGAACTAAAGATCCGCCTGCCTCTGCCTCCTGAGTGCTGGGATTAAAGGCGTGCGCCACCACTGCCTGGCAGCCAATGATTTTTCAAAATAAGAAAGTAGCAGATTGGATGAGGACAGTGACCATTTAAAGTTGGCATCATTCTGTAGGAACGGCCACCAGCAACTACAGGGTACAGCAGTCTGGAGGCTCATGTCTGAGGTGGGGGACAAGGGGGGAGTTAACAAAATAGGGGTGGGGTAGACAGGCAGTGGTGGCTCATGATTTAATCTCAGCTAATTTCCTTATTTTTAAAAGCATTGTGAGCTGGGCGGTGGTGGCACACACTTTTAATCCCAGTACTCGGGAGGCACAGGCAGGCGGATCTCTGGGAGTTCAAGACCAGCCTGGTCTACAAGAGCTAGTTCCAGGACAGGCTCCAAAACCACAGAGAAACCCTGTCGCAAAAAACCAAAAAAATAAAAAAATAAAATAAATAAATAAATAAAAGCATTGTGTGTGGTGGTGCTGGTGATCACCTTTAATTCCAGCACTCAAGAGGCAGAAGCAGTTGTATCTCTGAGTTCAAGGCCAGCCTGGTCTACAGCTGGGGCTACACTTTCTCAAAAACAAAACAAAACAAAAAACCAAAACTAAAACAACAACAACAACAAAAGACTTCCTAAAAATAATAAATACCAAACAGGATAGAGAGGTTTTACCTGAGAGATGCTGAGAAGAAAACAGGACCCAGGAGATGAACTCCGAGGAAACAGACCCTGAGAGGTGCCAAATAGGCAGGACCAGTTCTGAGAGTGAAAGTCCTTACTCTCTTGTGTATGGCAGAAACAGACCCTCTGTGGAGGAGAACAACAGCATTCTGGTCCCCTGGTCTACAAGAACTAGTGCCAGGACAGGCTCCAAAGCTACAGAGAAACCCTGTCTCAAAAAACTAAAAAAAAGAAAAAAAAAAAAAAAAAAAAGAGAGGTTGGGCCATGGCACATGTGTATCTGCACTCACATAAACACACAGCAATAATAAATAAATTAAAAAAATAAAAGCAAGTCAGGCTTGGTGGCTCATGTCTTTCATCCTAGCATTCAGAAAGTAGAGGCAGGTAAGATCGAGGCCAGCCTGGTTTACATAGTGAACTGAGCTATGTAGAGAGACTCTTGTCTTAAAAACAAAACAAAACAAAATAAATAATAAAAGTAAAATGAATAGGTAGGGGTGTGTGTGTAGCGTGTATGTGCATGTGGTGTATGGTGTGTGTGTGGTGTGCCTGTGATGTGTGTGTTGTGTGTGTGGTGTAGTTGGTAGAATGCTTGCCTAACAAGCATAAAGCCTTGAGTTCAATCCAGCACCAGAGAAAACTTACCCATAATCCTAGCACTCAGGTGGAGGTGAGAGAACGAGAGGCCAAGGTTATCCTTGCTACATAGTGAGTTTGAGGGTGGCCAGACACACATAAAACACTCTCAGAAATAAATAAGTAAGGGGCTGAAGAGATGGCTCAGAGGTTAAGAGCATTGCCTGCTCTTCCAAAGTCCTGAGTTCAATTCCCAGCAACCACATGGTGGCTCACAACCATCTGTAATGAGGTCTGGTGCCCTCTTCTGGCCTGCAGGCATACACACAGACAGAATATTGTATACATAATAAATAAATATTTTTAAAAAAACTAAAAAAAAGAAATAAATAAGTAAATAAATATACATACATAAAAGCAAAAAGGGGGTGAACCATTATTTTGTTGTTGTTGTTTTGTTTTTTGTCTTTGTATTTCGAGACAGGGTTTCTCTGTGGTTTTGGAGCCTGTCCTGGAACTAGCTCTTGTAGACCAGGCTGGTCTCGAACTCCCAGAGATCCGCCTGCCTCTGCCTCCCGAGTGCTGGGATTAAAGGCGTGCGCCACCACCGCCCGGCTGGGGTGAACCATTTTTAAAGTGTTATTAAATCTGATCTATCATGATATTTCAGTATGTAACATAATATGCTATGAATTCAGCTTATTTTGAGATTGTCTATGCAGTGCAGTTTATATTTAAATGTGATGGGTTATCTCAGTTCAGACTACCTGTGTTTCCAGTGATGAGGGCTTACAAACGCGCATCTCATCTCTTGACTCTTGAATGAAGCAATCGAGTTGTCTTATGTGTGGTGCTGTAAAATCCTCTCATTGTGTGTACTTCTGCGGCTTTTAGAAAAGCGATCGGTTGTGCAGCCACTGCCAGCTTGCAGCGAACGAACATTCTGAGCATCCCAGGAAGGTTTCCTCACGTCTGTTTTCATTTTGGAACAAAGCCTTACTTTGTAGCCCGGGCTAGCCTCAAGCCAATGCTTCCACTTCAGCCTCCCAAAGGCTAGGATTACAGGCATGCATTACCACACCTGGCTGGCGGTTTATTTTCTCACATTGCTGAATAATAGTCCATTGTATGCATACAAACACGTTTTGTTTATCCACTCACGTTAGAAGGACATTTGGATTGTTTTCAGTTTCAAAACCATGACTAATGCTTCTGTGAACGTTCATGTGCCTGTCTGTGTGGACAGCTCTCTAGCTCCTTTGAGTGGAGTCCTAAGAGCAGACTCACCGGATCACGTGGAGAGTTTGTGTTTGTATTCATTCATTCATTCGTTACTTTTGAGACAGGCTTTCTCTGTGTAGCCCTGGTCGTCCTGGAACTCTCTCTATTGACCAGGCTGGCCTCAGACTCAGAGATCCACTTGCCTGTCTCCCAAGCGCTGGGTTTAAAGGTGTGGGCCGCTGCCACCCGACCTGTGTTTAATCTTTTAAGAAGAGCTGCTAGTCTGAACTGTTTCCAAAAGCAGAGGCATCATTTCACATGCCCATTGTAAAGGGGCGAGGGTCTAGCTCTTTCTACCACCTTCTTGCCAACAACTGTTATTTTCTGTCTTGTATGAGAGGTGGGTGATGTTTGGCTAGAGAGAGGTATTGGGTGGACCGTACCTAGGGAGCTAGCTGAGAGGTCAGTAGGGAAGAGGGGTGTCAGATTGTGTGGTTTGAGGGAGAAGGAGGAAGGGAATGGCTGGAGAGCCTGGAGTCAAGTGAATGGGGGGTGGGAGGCAAAAGAAATAGACTTTGCTAGAAGGTCCTTTCCCAGCAAGAGGAGGGGACAGGTCCGCACCATTAGAAAGGAATGGGTGAGGGGAATGGCCCTAAAGATCAAGCTAAGTGGTGGGGTTTGGCGAGCCCGGTAGGACTGTCCCCTTACTCCAACAATAGACGAATGAGATGAAGTGGATCCCAGAACTCCATCAGGACCAAAGAGGTGGCCCCACGTCCAGGAGGAGATGGATCACCCTGATACTGTAATATCCACCTGAGGCTTCCTGTTGGGATACCGGTGGTCAGACCAAGGGAGCCTGGGTCCCCTCAGTTGTTCATGGCCAAGGAGGTCAGATGAAGGGCGATCTGGGATTGATGTCCTCATGCTGCAAGGGACATGGGGACAATCAACACCCCAGTGTCCTTCTTGGTAGCACCTTGGACATGGGCTGGGTAGTTTAAAATGGCCCAGCGACCCCCCTGACTGCCTTTGAAACACGGTCACAGGTTCTCAGGCTTTAGGAGACCAGGAAGTCTGGAGTTTTACTTTGACCAGCTGTCATCAGTATTTGTTTGGGGATTTTTTTCATCTCTCCCACGGTCCATCTTAAAGGTCACAGTTAAGACTTCTGCCTACGGAGTCAGGGGTGCTCTCCCTAGATGTTTAAGTCTGGCCTGATGTCAGGGAAATCTGGGAGAAGAAGTAGATCATAAAGAGTTGCTTCCCACCTGGGATCTCAGGATTCAGATTGGTATATTGTAAGAGGGCTTTTGTAAGGTAGTCTAGGAATTGAGATGGGTTTTCATGCCTTTCCTGGGGGACCCATTGGACTTTTTCATAATTTACTGTCTTAAGGGAAGTCTTGTGATACTGGCCAGGAGGCAAGTCATAAATTGGTTCCTTGCTAGAATGTCTCCTGGAGTATTGGAATCCCATTCAAGGTCCTGGTTGGAGACTGCCCTAACTCTAACTGGGTAGGTGTCATGAGTTTGGGCCCTAGCCTGGTTGCAGACTCACCTCTGGGAGAAGATTGTTGGTAAGAATCATATAAACATCGTGGAAGGTGAGGTTGTGAGAGTGGGTAATATATTGGATACCCCCAACTGGTCTTCAGAGAGCAAGGCTTTATACGTGATAGTTGAGTCTTCTGCTTTAATGCCAGCCACATCCTCAGCCTGGACTTGGTGGGCAGCCTGTTGCCGAGGAGGGAGAGGGAAACCAGAGAGGCTGGAGAGAAAGAGAAGGGACTACTGGTTGAGGCTGAGGAGGGGGAGGTTTGCTAGTGCAATAAAAAATAGGCATCGTCCGGTGTGGGCTTCATGGCTAGGAGTTCTTTCTTCCTTGGTTGGTTTATCCCAAAGTGGTATCACGCCATGTGGTTCCTTTAAGAGTACCTAAGTATAAAACAGTGATATTTTGTTTGTGTTTTAACAAATAAAGCTTGCCTGAAGATCAGAATGCAGAACTAAGCCACTAGAGGCCAGGGGATAGTGGCACACACCTTTAATCCCAGGACTGCAGTCTGAGGAGACAGTCTGAGGACAAGACCACCCCTTCGGTCTGAGCACTGGTAGAGGTAAAGGTCTCTCTAGTCGTTGTTCACACTGCTTCTCTGATCCTTCAGGCAAGCTTTATTTGTTAAAATAAAACAAAATATCACTACAGTATAGATTTTTAACTATCAACCCCAGTATCATAGAGTTTTCAGATTTGTAACCTTTCCCAATATACTTACAGATACTGAGGTAAGATTTATACCTTAGCCAAAGTTTTTGAGAGTTAGACCAAAACTGAAAGAGTCTAAGATGAGTAGCTGTAGTTAGTCCCCGCTGTAGCTGGAGTCCCCGCTGTAGCTGTAGTTCCTGCTGTAGCTGTAGCTGTAGCTGGAGTCCCCTCTGTAGCTGTAGCTGTAGCTGTAGCTGGAGTCTCCTCTGTAGCTGTAGCTGTAGCTGGAGTCCCTGCTGTAGCTGTAGCTGTAGCTGGAGTCCCCGCTGTAGCTGTAGCTGTAGCTGTAGCTGTAGCTGTAGCTGTAGCTGTAGCTGGAGTCCCCGCTGTAGCTGGAGTCCCTGCTGTAGCTGGAGTCCTCACTGGGAACAGTCCGTCCCTTTATTTTTTTCTGCTCTCCTTTCTCTGTCACACAGAAGGTGACTCACTTGATATGGGACAGATATTTTGGAAGAAACCCCTTACACAAGCATGCTTGGGTCTAGAGGAGGGTAGCTGTAACCCGACATCAGAGCCAGGCTTTAATTGAAGGGGGATGCATAAAATGATGGTCTAATGCCACTCATGCCTAAAGGACACCTGAATTCCTATAAAACTGAACCCAGTAAGTTAAGAACAAAGAAGGCTGAATATAGGAAATTCACCAACCAAAGGGGAAACTTACGCAATTGTTGCTGGTGGTTGGGGTGCTAAGTGATTGGTGAGCCTGATGGTGAATCTGTTGCCGGTGGACTAGAGATGAGGGATAGCGTCCCAGTGCAGCTCAGACAGACCACAGTGAGGAACAGACACCAGGAGAGCCTATCTGAGCTTTGACACCAAATGTAAGCATTACAGCTCCCATGGAAAGGGATCCTGGCAATCAGGAGCCAAAAAGTACCACAAAGTCATTGTAAGTACAGCAACTTACGGCCTGGCTTCAGGAAACGATTTCCCCCATGAAATCCGGTGAAGTCGTTACAACTCTGCTCAGGTCCCCTGGAGTTCAGCAACTTTGTTCCACTAGGGGAACAGTTACAATCCTGCTGGACTCTGACTCTGGCGCAATGCTGTTCTCTGCTCCACTCCACCCTGGTGAATCCAGAGACTTATTGGGAGGGAAGAGTCCAGGAGAGTGGCTGCCTCCGCCAGGGTGGAAAAAGCAGCAGCAAACTGAACAAGCACAGGGCTTATATGGGGTTTCTTAGGGGCTGAGTTTCTCCAGGGAGAAGATTTTCTGGGTGAGAACTGGTCAGATTTCAATCCCCGAGTTTGGACAAGCTCAGAGGTTGACTGGATTTTGTGCTCAGGGATTGTTTTTGTGCTATGTTGGTCAGCAGCAGATTTGGCTCTAGTTTTAGGACCAAAGTGTGTTTCTTTCACTGGCTCCTTTTAGCCTTTTGGCTCTAGTTTTAGGATCACAGTGTGTTTCTTTCATTGGCTCTGGTTCTATCGCCAGAGTGGATTTCTATGGCTGGCTCTTCTACCCTACATATTTTATTTTGTTTTATATGTATGAATGCTGTGCCTGCATGGATGTATGTGTAACACATGTGTGCCTAATGTCGTCGAAGGTCAGAAGAGGGCATCAGACCCCTGGGACTGGAGTGAGAGACAGTTTTAAGCTGCTGTGTGTGTGCTGGAATTTGAACCAGGGTCCTCTGGAGGAGCAGCCAGTCTTACACTGAGACATTTCTATAGCCACAGTTTTTGTTTGTGGGAATGTCATGGCACCTGTATGGATGTCAGAGTTCCTTCTCTCGTCCGTCATTTGGGCCCTGGGGATTGAACGCTGGTTGTCAGGCGTGGCTGCGAGAACCCTTTCTCACTGAGCCATCTCCCTGGCCTTCGTGTGTCATTTTCTACATATTACATTCAGTGTGCCCGCAGAACTGAAGAAGAGCAGATCTTCACCGGAAACATGGTAATGAGATTATATCAGCAAACAGACTGTGGCTCCAATTATGCAATAAAGAAGGGAATCAAATGTCAGATTAATATTTTTTTTAAATATTTATTTATTTATTATGTATGCAATATTCTGTCTGTGTGTATGCCTGCAGGCCAGAAGAGGGCACCAGACCTCATTACAGATGGCTTTGAGCCACCATGTGGTTGCCGGGAATTGAACTCAGGACCTTTGGAAGAGCAGGCAATACTCTTAACCACTGAGCCACCTCTCCATCCCCAGATGTAATATTTTTATTGAGATGAAATTCATATACCATAATATTAGCCATTTTAGCCTCCAGTGAAGCTTAATGGTAGATAGGCACTCGAACCATACAATGGGACCTTTTGTTGGACTTTTTTCACGTATACTCATGTTGTAGGCGCATCAGGACATCATCTTTTACAATTTGTTTCTTTCTGTACCTTTTATGTGTACATACATATTATGTACAGACATGTACCCATTGATGCATGCGTGTATGGAAGCCAGAGGATGTTGGGCATTTTCCTCAATCATTCTCCATCTTATTTTTAAAGATAGGGTCTCCCAATGAACCCCGGGCTCACTGATTGGCTAGATTTGTTGGCCACAGAACTCTTGGGATCTACATATATCGAGGCCTTCCCACATACGGTGTGCATGGCTATGCTCAGCTCTTTTTGTTTTGCTTGTTTTTTGAGACAGGGTTTCTCTGTGTAGCCCTGGCTGTCCTGGAACTCACTCTGTAGACCAGGCTGGCCTCGAACTTGGAAATCTGCCTGTTTCAACTCCCAAGTGCTGGGATTAAAGGGGTGGGAGGAAAGGATCTGAGCACTCAGGTCCTTAATGCTCACGTGAGCACTTTACCCACTGAGTCTTCCCCATCCCCTTCCTTCCTTCTTTATTTTTGTTTGGTTTTTGAGACAGGGTTTCTCTGTATAGCCCTGGCTGTCTTGGAACTTGCTTTGTAGACCATGGTAGCTTGGGATTTACAGAGATCCACCTGGCCCTGCCTTCCAAGTACTGGGATTAAAGGTGTAGGCCATTGTTGCCCGGCTCCTTTAATTCTTTTTAACCTAATCAATAGCATGAGTTTTGTTCAAAAGAATAGGCTCTGAATTGTGTCTCTAACCATGAGTGAAAACAGCAGGGCTTCATTCTTTTTCTAGGAGAGGATAAGATTCCAGGGTATGTCACAATTTGTTTACCCACTCATCTACTAATGGGCCACACCACAAACTGGATTTTTACATTTGAACATGCCCAGAGGTATTTCTGCTCCCTAGAGACTAACTCTGCTCTAGTACAGCCGTCCCTATTTTACAGATTAGGAATCTGAGGTACAAAAAAGGGGACATGTTAAAAGGGTGTCCACGAGGCAGGAAACTCCTTGGAGGTCTGACTGATTACTGAAGCCAGGCACTGAGTCCTGTTCCTCCAAGGGTGTTCTGTACACTTGCAATGTCTCTTTCCAGGCTGGCAGTCAGTGTGCCAGGCACACGGCTCTCACTGCTTCCCTTTTTGATATCCTCTCATTACTTTAAATTGCATCTGGGCCTCTCTCGCATCTTGTATTTTGCTTCCTAATCCAGGGCATTCCTCTCCACCTCCCACTGGCCCAGCACAGCACTTCTTTTTCTGAGCTCTCCCGAGAAGTGCCCCGAGAAAATGGAGCAGGGTTCCTGAAAGGCATCCATCTCCATAATGAACAGTCGCATGTCCACATCCGGGCATATTTACATAGAAATCTGCACACAAAAGCAACATTACAAAGGGAAGAGGTTTTTTCCCCTTCCTTTCTTTTTTTAATGCCTTCTCCTCACAGCTCCATTTCCTGCAGTAGTAAGAACACTATTGGAATTACGCTGACAGGAAGACAAAACAACTTCCAGGGATGCTGGGTTAGAAACAATAGCTTTGCCAGACCCATTAATGTTTAAAGTCAATGGAGCATAAAACTGCTTTTCTCTACTTACAGCCAGGCATCATCTTACAGAGTGGAGGGGGGAAAATTGCCATTTTAACTCAGCTGAAATCCATAAGCCTTCTCCTAATTTTCATTCTCCTTGAAATTCTCCAGTTAAGTACCATCGGAATGAAAATGAGACTTTCTCTCCGGGGAGAATGGCTTCCAGTCTTCAGCAGTAAAGCGTGTGAAAGAGAGACTTGGAGGTGAAGGAGGAGCCTCCTGGGAAAGATGCCCTTGCCCAAATTTGCAGAACTAGCTGTAGTTATGACACACCTTGAAATTTGGGAGCCCCTGGGTGCTTTCAGGAAGGCCCTAAACAATCCAGGGCAAAGTCCGCAGGAGGCAGCATTCTAAGGGCCAGCCCAGTCCTAGGAAGTATTGCCTTCCGGGTCTACTTTACTGAGTGGGTCTATGGGCTAACCTTGATTATTGAGATATTAGCTCTTTCCCCAGGAAATTGCTGGAAGAGAGCCCAGAGGCTGTCAGTAAAGCACCGGACCTAATCCCACAGTACATTTGTGTAATGCCTGACAAAGCCTGCTCCCATCACCTCACAGGATCCTGAAAACAGTCTCCAAAGGAGGCAGGGCAGGGATTTGTGTGTGTGTGTGTGTGTGTGTGTGTGTGTGTGTGTGTGTCCATTTTACAAGTGAAAATACTTTAAACTGATTTGTGGGGAGTCCCACACCCAGCTTGAAGCAGGGATGAGACTTGAATCTAGGTCTTTGCACAATCTGTTTAGATCTCTTTTTGGCTCCCAGGAGACTGATCAGAATATTCCCAGCCCCACCCATTCCTTACAAACACCAGTTTCCAGTATCTGGGAACACAGGACAGAGCCTCTGTGTACCCAATCCACACTCCTCTCATTCAGCCAGGAAATACACACACAGCCCTGGTTGGGAAGCTGAGGAGGAAGGGTGAGGAAGAAATTCATTTCATCTCATTTCCCTGAACCAAAGACCAAAAAACCCCAGACAGATTTGAGAAACAAACAAAACACTACGAATAAAAGCAACAAGACATTAGGAAAAAAAAAAAAAAAAAAAA
>NC_022015.1:69322514-69324161 GCF_000317375.1 Microtus ochrogaster | reverse complement strand
CCAGACAGGCTCCAAAGCCACAGAGAAACCCTGTCTCGAAACACCAAAAAAAAAAAAAAAAAAAAAGAGGCAGATTTGATAACCTTTTCAAGGCAGGGAGACTAGATCTATGGCCATCTAACATAACTAGATCTATGTTAGAAGTCTCAAAGGAAGCCAGGTGGTGGAGACATAAGCCTTTATTTGATCCCAGCATTTGGGAGGCAGAGGCAGACAGATCTCTGCGTTCCAGACCCATCTGGTCTACAGAGTGAGTTCCAAGGACAGCCAGGACTACAGAGAGACCCTGAAAAAACAAACAAAAAATGACAACAAAAAAATTATTTTACTAGGGGCATGCACAAGGTGTGTGGGTGTGGGTAGGTGGGGAGGGGGATGTACAAAGCCCAGAACAAACCAATTTTAGTAAAATAAGAGAAAGGGTTCACTTCCATTATACTAGTGAGTCATGGAAATATGAAAATCCCTGTAGTAGCAAGAATCTATTAGGGAACAATTTACAAAAAAAGCAAGTAAGGCTTAACAAATTAGAAAACGCCTCAAAAAACAAAAACCCAAAAATAAAACTAAAAACCACAGGCAAATTGAAAGATGTCAATTTCACCTGTAAAATAGGAATACACACAATATAAGATTTAATTCTACTACAATCTAGTGGTTTCAATAAATTATTGAGAAGAGTACATTTATGAATTACAGGTTATTTCTTATATATACACACACAAAAAAGCCAAACTTAAAATACTCTTATCTTTTGACCTAAAACTCCACTCTTAGGAATGTACTCTGAGGGATAAATCACAAATTTAGAAAAGTTTATGGGAAAAAAAACATTAATCACACACTTATTACAACGGTGAAATCAGGAGAAACAGTAACCGCTGAAGGAATTTAAACAATTACAAGCACTTAATGGAAACTTACGTAATCATTACAATGTTTTCAAAGCGCGTGCAATCACTGGAAAAGCGTTTATAATTTAACGTGAGGTTTAAAACAAAGTGTAATGTTTTGTGCGTGGCTGTTTGTATAATGTACAGAGAAAAGGCTTGAAAGTGGAAAAAAACTCTTTTAATCATGTTTGAATCCTACGGTCACGAGAAAATTTGAACTTCAAAAAAAGTCGACGCTAGTCACGCCGTGGCTCACAGAAGTGGCCCTGAAGGCAGAAGTCTGGGATCCTGCGGTCATAGGGTCTGCGCCCCAGTAGCAGCGGTTCCTCCCCGCCAACCCCCGACAGGGCCGCCCCTCCCCCGGGGCCGCTTGGCCACTGAGGGTGCGCGGAGTGGAGCCGGGCCAGCGCAAGCTTTGCCGACACGTGGGGAGGGAGCGGGCGCGGCGGAGGAGGGGCTGGCTGTGTGTAGGGGGTGTGTCTGCGAGTGGGAGAGGCCAAGTGGCCGTCTCCGCGTGGGCCTCTTTCCGGACCGCTCGTGGGGCCCGGGCTCTACGAGAGCCGTGCCCACCCCCGGGGCTGCTCACAGGCAGAGAAGCTAGCACTGGGTGGAGGGCACGGACCGGGGTCCCGCACGGTGAGCGCCGTTCCGCGCTCGGAAGTCTTCTGCGTGCGTTCCTCCCCCCACGGCCGCGCGCAGTGGTAGGAGCCGCGCGACGTCACCCATTGTTTACAAATCAACCCGAGCCGGCAGC
>NC_022015.1:69305838-69322376 GCF_000317375.1 Microtus ochrogaster | reverse complement strand
GCCCGCGGGCAACCGAGCCGCCAGCGACGCCCGCACAGCCGCGGGGGCCCGGGCGGGGGGCCATGCCGTGCCGGAGGGAGGAGGAGGAGGAAGCCGGCGACGAGGCGGAGGGGGAGGACGACGACGACAGCTTCCTTCTGCTGCAGCAGTCGGTGACTCTGGGCGGCTCGGCCGACGTGGACCAGCTCATCGCCCAGATCGGCGAGACGCTGCAGCTGGACGCGGCGCACGACGACCCGGCCTCGCCGTGTGCTGCCCCGGGTCCCCCGCCCCCTCCTCCGCCCCCGCGAGTCGTGGCGGTGCTGCCGGCGGACAAGGCCCGGGCCCCAACTAGGCGGCTGCTGCGAGCGGCCGCATCTGCGGAGGCCGGGGACCCGGCGCCCCCGGGGGCGGTGCGCTGCGTGCTAGGAGAGCGCGGGCGCGTGCGGGGTCGGGCGGCTCCCTACTGCGTGGCCGAGCTCTCCGGGGGCGCCAGCGCGCTTTCCGGGCTGGGGCGGCGGGGGTGGCTCCCGGGTGCCGTGACATCTCGGCGAATCCAGCAGCGGCGGTGGGCTCCCGGCGGAGCGCGTGCTGGCGACGACGACCCACACCGGCTCCTGCAGCAGCTCGTGCTCTCGGGAAACCTCATCAAGGAGGCGGTGCGCAGGCTCCAGCGAGCGGTTGCGGCGGTCGCAGCCACGAGCCCCGCGAGCGCCCCGGGGTCCGTGAGTGGTCGAAGCGGACCGGACTCGGGCACCTGGCTCTGACTCGGGGTCCTGGAGGAGGAAGCGGACGCGGCTAAGCCGACCCAACAATGTTCTGCGCCGGACTGTCCGGAGCTGAAGCCGTCGTCCATCCCGCGGGCTACAGCCCCAAAGTTACCTGCCGCGCGAGGCTGTTAGAGAAAACGAACTCGACTGAGCAGCACCGGCAGCCGAGTACCTGGGATTTACCGGGAGAACTGTGGCAGCTACTTGATCAACTTGGACCTGACTTAGCCCTTGGGGACAGCGTGTGCTTGGATTGTTTATAGATGTTGCTCGCAGGGGCGGGAATTGGGAGGACTTTCTAACAATACTTGAAAACGAATAGTCGGCATACATGGTCTCGTTATTTTCGGGTGGAGAAACTTCCTGAATGTGGTGCTACAATTGCAGATCGAAGAGGTTCTGGGGTGAAGAATGTTAAAACTTGGCAGTTGGGTGGTTGGCAACGGTGAAGGTGGGCGATGGGACCCAGTTGGTGAATTCTTGAAGATGGGGAGAGTTGAGTTTAAACGTGGGCTTGTAAAGGACTTGACCTTGCCAACTTTGACTCGAGGTCAGCTTGGTTGTGAGTTGGGTGTTGTGGGATCCTTGGGAGAGCTCTAACCGCGGTGTCTTTTTTTTTTTTTTTTCCCCTCTTGATCCAAGCGCAGACCTGTCTCCTTTGCCACCGCTTGGAGTCTCCCGAGGACACGGAGGCCAATAGGGCTGTGACTGGAGAGTTATTTGCGCTTTCTGTGCTTTTCTCTTTCCAGAACAACAACTCCTGCTAGACCATTCTTGGCTGTCGCACCAGCTTTCTCAGAAACGGCCATAAACAACCCCTGTCCTCTTGTGGGGTGTGTGTGGTTGAATGAAAGCCTCGGACACACTTTTCTGTACTGTTTTGAGCCTCTGCAGACTCCGAGAGGCCCTCTCCTGCTTCCTCACCTGCTAGTTCTTTGTGAGTGACTGAAACCGTTTTTAAAAAAATGTGACTCCAGGAGGAGAAACCGCCGGCTTTTCCCCCTTGTGAAACTTGAGGGTCCCCTTTCTGAGGTGCCACCCCCAGACTCTAAGGTAGCTAAACCATTTTTTTTTTTTAAGATTCAATGGCTTGTTCATCTTTCAGATGTAGCTGTTGACGTACACTTCGCAACGGAGTGTCTGAAATTGTGGTGGTCCTGATTTATAGGATATCAATTAAAATGTCTGCTGAATAAATTTGGTTTTTGTTTTAGAACACAGTCTGGATTTTTGATTGGAGGTGGGAGAGGGAAGAAAGATCATGTGGGGTACATCCTCCAAAGCAAAGTCTATTTGGGGTCACTAGGGGGCTGGGGCCAGAGCTCTGTTCAGTTGACTCTTAGCAGTTGCGCTTGAGTGCCTCTGGGTTTATTTTTATTTTACACACGTTTTGAGACAGGTTCTCACCGACTGAAAACCCACTATGTGTAGATCAGGCTTACCTCAAACTCAGAGATTCCCCCATCTCTACTTCCTGAGTGCTGGTTTTAAGTCGGGCTCGCTTCAGTCAGATATTTAGATTTTCTTATTTATTTATTCGGTATGTGGAGGGTTCCCACGTGCAGTGGAAAAGCCTGTGGGACTCCGATGACAACAGTGGTAGTAGGTTTCCCCCCTTCTGATTGGGTCCTGGATATCAAACTTTGGTGGTCTGGGTTGGTGGCGAGTGCCTTTACAAGCTGGGGCCATCATTGCCGTTTCTGGGATTTTAGAAGCTGCTCCACGGGCTTTCCCATCGATCATTTTCTAAGAATTGCTTTCTGGGCTTTCTTGTGATCTTTTTCTAAGAATCAGAGTATACAGGCAAAGACAGCCTGTTTTTTCTTTGAGACTGCCCAGATTGAGCTATGTAGTCTATAGTAAGAAAAACTTTTTTTTTTTTTTTTTTTGAAACAAGGTCTATGTATCTCCTGTCTGGAGCTCACTATGTAGACCAGGCTGGCCTTGAACTCAGAAGGATCCCCCTGCCTCTGCTTCCCAGGTGCTGGGTGCTAGGGTTAAAGACCTGTATGAATGAATGACTACTACACTTGGCAAAAACCCAGTCTTTGAGCCATTTTTTTGGTAGTTGTAAGATAGCTTGGGAAGTTCGTGACACTTCTTCATTCTCAGCCCCATATTCTCTGGGCAGGAGTCCTCACTGTCATGTCTGGCTTCCTGTCTCACCCTTTTCTTTTTCCTTTTTGAGACAGAATCTCAGGCTTGTGACCATATGGTTGTTCTGCCTCTGCACCTGCTCCTCCAGTGCTGGGGTTACAGGTGTGCCAGCCAGCGTGCCTAACATTTTTTGCTAGGGGTAGTGGTTGTGTTGGTGAGGTTTCTGTTTGTTTTAAGACAGTAGCCTAGGCTGGCCTCAAATTTGTAGTAATCCTACCTTTGCTTTCCCCTTGCTGGCATTATAGACAGATTATAGACAGCTGCTTGGTACATCCTAGCTCCGCTTCCAAGTTCTCTGAGGACGGGACTCATGCTGTGTACCACTCCCTCCCGTGGTACCCAACATGCTGAGCTACCAAGTGCTTAAGAAGTCCAGCCTCCAGCTTCACTTGGTGCAGGCCTACTGCTGCATGCCATGGTTTGTTATGGTGAGCAAGTCACTGTGCACACCCGTGCTCACACACACACACACACACACACACCCCTACCAGTGTCCCCCTTCTCTCATTTGTAAAACAATAGTACTTAAGTAGTTGAGAGAGTTGAAGTGTTCAAAACATAACATAGCTGCTCACTATTGGTTCTAGCTGGATTTAAGAGGATGTTTAGGTCTAGATCATTAAATATTTTGCTTGAATCTGTGGTGGTGGGGCATACCACCTAGCAGAGGCAGGTGGATCTCTGTGAGTTCAAGGCCAACCTGGTTTACAGAGTTCCAGTACCATACAGAGAAACCCTGTCTCAAACAATAAAACAAACAAAAAACCTCAAAGCCTCTTGCTAGAAGCTGTGACTGTGTGTGTATTACCGTAGACTGAACTCAGGGCTTCACAGACGACAAGGCAAGTGCAAGCACTCAGGTACCAAGCTGTCTTCTTAGTCCCTTTTATATTAAAACCTTTTTCTGTTCATGTGTTTGCAGCTGAGCATGTACATGTGTTCATGCATGTGGAGGCAGAACAGAGATGAACAGGCATCTTCCTTGATAACTCCACCTTATTATTTGGGATTGAGATGGTCCCTCATGGAAGCTAGAGCTCACTAATTCAGCTATACTGGTTGGCCAACAATCTCCCAGCGTCCTCCCACGTACTCTACTGAGGTTACGAGTGTGTACCCACTGTGTGCCGTTTTAAAAATATATTTTAGTTTGTTTTTCAAGACAGGGTCTTACTATGTAGCTCTGGCTGTCCTGGAACACTGTGTAGATCAGGCTGGCCTCAGACTCAAGAGATCTATCTGCCTCTGCCTCTGCCTCCTAAGTGCTGGCATCAAAGACATGCAGTACTATGCCTTCGTTTTTGTTTTGGTTTTTTATATGTGTGCCAAGGATGCAACCTCAATTCCCCATGTTTCTGCAATAAGTACAAAAGTACTTTACCTACTGAGCCATCCCCTCAACCCTATTTCCTTCCCAGCTAGCCTGGCTTTGAATTTGTCATCCTCCTGCCTCAACATTCTAAATGCTGGGATTTATAGGTATATAGTGTCACACTTAACTTTTTGGTTTGAGACAGGGTCTGGCTAAGTTGCTCAGGCTGATCTGTTCAAACTTGGAATGTCCCTGTCTCAACCTCCATGGTGACTGGATTGCAGGCATGCACCTAGCCTATATGAGACTTTCTTGACACATTTTCTCCTGAGTTGAATTAGTAAAATTCTTAGTAAGTCCTCCAGGCCTTGGCTCACCTAACATTCACAGGAGCGTCTCCATTCTCACACTGTAGCATGAATTCTAGTTGGTCTTAATAATAAAACCTCAGAGTCAGATAGTAGGGGGTGAAAGCTGAAGGCTCTGAGAAGCAGAGTAGTCAGCCTTAGAGAGTTCTCACCTCTACCAGTGATCAGCGGCTTCAGACTGCCCTTCCCCTCAGACTGCTCTGAGCAGCCTGTCTCCTCCCACCTTCTATTCCTCCCTCTGGCCAGCCATGTCTGCACCTCCCTAGTGCTGGGATTAAAGGAGTGGGATTCCAAGTGCTGGGATCACCTTTGTGTGAACTCTGTATCTCTTTTAGACTGGATCAATTTTGTGTAGCCAAGCATGTAGGCCTTGAACTAACAGGTCTATCTGTGTGTGCAGGGATGAAAGGTGTATGCCACCATTGCCTGGCCTCTAGTGGCCTAGCTCTAAACACAAAAGAAATAGCACTACATCACTTTTTTTTTTTTTTTGATACATCAGCTACATAGATGCAAGTTGCTGGGGATTAAGGATGAGATGGAGTTTGAGAACATCCAGCTTGAAGTCTGAGACCGGCTACAAAAGGACTGTGAATTGCCTAGGAGCCACATACAAACAGCATGTGACTGCTTCAATCAGAATGCTAGGATCTCTATAAACGAGCCGACTGGGCCAGATGTGGTGGCGCGCGCCTTTAATCCACACTCAGGAGGCAGAGGAAGGCGATCTACAGAGTGAGTTCCAGGACAGCTAGGGCTGTTACACAGAGAAACCCTGTCCCGGAAAGCCAAGAGAAAAAACCATGAGCCTAGGACCACAACAAAGGTTTTGTCCTATGCAGGCATCCTAGGGGGCTACTTCCTGGTTGGAAGTTGAATGGTGGATACACTAAGAAGGGAAAAGGGAACTGAGCTCTAAAATATAGGCACTTACTCTGGTGGGCACCTTTTGTTAGATACAATGGTTGGGCAGAATCCAAACGCTGGGCTTTTAGAGTTGGTCTCTTGCCTTGTGCCAGAGGCTGCCCACACTGCTTTTGTGATGGTCATGGGTAGGGCAAGAAGAAAATATTTGGGTTTTGTTTTTTTGTTTTTGTTTTTTTTTTTTTTTTCGAGACAGGGTTTCTCTGTGGTTTTGGAGCCTATCCTGGAACTAGCTCTTGTAGACCAGGCTGGTCTCAAACTCACAGAGATCCGCCTGCCTCTGCCTCCCGAGTGCTGGGATTAAAGGCGTGCGCCACCACTGCCCGGCCTTTTTGTTTTGTTTTAGACAAATACATACATAGTATCTATGTATCCCTGACCGGTTTAGAACTCACTGTGTAGACCAGGCAGTTCCTCTGTGGAACTCACAGAGGTCTTCTGTTTCCTGAGTACTGGGATTAAGGGCTTGGACCACAATGTCTGACGGACATATTTTAAGAATGATAGCACTTACATTGTTCAGGGAACACTACAGCTTCAACAGCTTCCCTCTAGATTCTAAGGAAGTAGCTAGATTTGCTAGGCTGACCCCGCACAGCGGCAGGAGGGGATGGGGAGAAGAATCAGTCACTCTCCTGTCGCTTGCAGACTCGGTCCTGAACACAGCTCTCACAAGCCATCTTTTCCCACATGCCACATGTCTTGAATAATGTCCTGCCAACTTGGAAACAGAAATCCTCCCAGATGGTTCTAGGTCTGGAGTCCAGAGGGCTGCTTTCCCTGAACAGCCTCAGCCTGTCTCCCCAGCAATTAATCCTTCCCATTCTGTGACACCAGTAGCCCTGAGAGCATAGGTTTCCTTAGGCCAGCGCAGATTTGACAGTCTCTCAGGTTGGTGTGTGTGTTCAAGAAGGCCTTCAAAAGCTTGCATGAACTTTAGACTAAGGGGAGACCCTTTTGCTTAGAGTGCTTTATGTCTTCCCCCAGAAGACCCCTGGAATTCCGCTGGGTTAGACGACAAAGTGCTCATTGTTGGTCATGGTCTTTACAGCTGCTTTGGCTTTGGCCCGAACTCTCCAGGCCCTGGTACTGATCCAGCCATTTGTAAAAGCTAGAAATGCCAAGACCCGGCCTCGAGCCTGAAAGTGTCTCAGTGAGGTCACCCGAGGAAGCAAAGGCCATTTCTAAAAATACCACATCTTGGAATGGATCATTCCTAGTACTCAGTCCAGGAGTGACTTTGGCTAGGACACGCGCCCTTTAGAGTGGGTAGCCACGGAATGGTGGGGAGAGGCAGAGTTGAACTGACTCCTATCTCCTGAAAGGACCGGTGCCTAAGTTTCCCTGCTAACATTCGGCCATACTGAGCCAGAGGGACCACAGCTCTAGGGAAGTGACAAGAAGCTGGGTTGTGTCAGGTGACTGGGGTTATTGGTGGGGAGGGTTGATTAGGAGACTCAGGAAAGAAGTCACAAGGACAGCAGTCTGGGGTCTCACGGGACTAGAACTTGAGTGACATGGACTGGTGATAAAGATTGGGCACTTGACGCTAAGATGGCTTGCTAGGGCCTGGAAAAGGGTGGGGTGTCAGGAACAATAAAAACACTAGCTAATGGATTTGGTGCTCTGCCCTAAACACTTTACAAAGGCCATGACAGAAGATAGGAGAAGAGAATCAGGGCAGAAGCCGTGGACACGGAAGCCGTGGACTCTGAAGCCGTGGACTCTGAAGGGAGACCTACTGGATTGAGGAACACGTTGGCTGAACAGCTATGTTCATGTTGTCTCTATGTGTATACCCTTAATCTACAGATGACCAGGGCACATGGGACTTCATCTTGGTCAGTGACTTGCATTGATAGTTTCTTTTTTTTTTTTCTTTGGTTTTTCGAGACAGGGTTTCTCTGTGGTTTTGGAGCCTGTCCTGGAACTAGCTCTTGTAGACCAGGCTGGTCTCGAACTCACAGAGATCCGCCTGCCTCTGCCTCCCAAGTGCTGGGATTAAAGGCGTGCGCCACCACCGCCCGGCTGCATTGATAGTTTCTGAAAACTGAAGTTTAATCTCCTGTTATTAGCACCCTTAAGTAGTATCCTTTTATTCATTTCTTTTGAACATGGTCTTTTTTTAAAGTTTTTTATTTTTATGTGTATTGGTGTTCCACTTGTGTGTCTTTGTGAGGGAGTCAGATCCCCTGGAACTTGTTACAGACAGTTGTGAGCTCCATGTGAGTGCTGGGAATTGAACCCGGGTTCTCAGGAAGAACAGCCAGTGCTCCTAACTGCTGAGTCATCTCTACAGCCCATTTAAAAAATATTTTTTCATTACATTTATTTGCATATATTTGAGCACATACATGTGTGTGTGCGTGCTCGCGTGCGTGTGTGTAAATCAGAGAACAACGTGTACAGTCCTTTCCTTCTACCATGTGGGTCCCAGGGATTGTACTCATATTGTCAGACTTGGCTCAAGGGTCCTCACCAACTGAGCCATCTTGAAGGCTTCAGTAGTGCGATTTGAACACCTGTACTGAGTTTCTCTTATCCGCATCCCTACTGAAATAAAAAAAGTACTATTTAAGGTACACTGGAGGAAAAGGCTGTGTATTGCTCACATAAAATAAAGAAAATTTATTTCTAAAAGGAAAATAAAAAAAAAAGGGCTTGCGACTGTGACCAGTATTTAGGTGCAGGGAAATCTAGGGAAGTCTTTTTATTAGGCTGTGAGACCTAATTTCGACAGTTAAACAGAAACAGGCTGAGGCAGGGCGAAGGTAGCAGGATGATAGCCAGCTTGTGCCTTTTTAACCCGCCCAAATCAATAAGTCAAGTAAACTGTCCGGGCAGCCTATCAGCTCGGGCTGTGCGTGCACCCTCCTGTGAGTCAGTTAGCAGTTGATAAGGAGAAACAGTTACTAAACTCCTCAGTATCAGTTTTAGTTTGTATTCTCTTGTAGCATCAGCTACCGGCAATTCATTCACAGAAACTCCCAGCTTTCCCAGGATGAAAGGTTATGTACAAAGTTGATATGACCCCTTGTCAGCTCCTGGGATTCTCTGAGCCGGTCAATTTCTGACCCTGGGAGATGCCATATGAACTATCCACACACGCAGTCCTTTTGAGTCCTGCTCACAGTATGAACCCCCATTCTCCCTACCTCTGTCAGGAGCCTGGTCCTTCAGAGCAGCTCCCTCTAGTTGCTCTCTCTCCCCCTTCCCTGCTTACCTCCAAATGAGCATGGTTTTCTCCTGACTGAGGAATCCTTCCCTTGACCTCTTTTTCTCTTTGGGGATTTTGTTTCACAGTGTTAGGTATTAAACTCAGAGCCTCACATATGCTGGACCAACACGCTGCCCCTCAGCCACATTCCCAGCTTCCGTATTCAACTCCTGTCTCTTCTTCCCCACCATCTACAGACATCTAAGTGACTCAGCTCATCGGCTCCTCCCCAGACCCCCTGAGCTTGTGTCAGGCTGTTGAAACCTCCCCTCCCCCGTTTGTTTGCTCTGCAAATATTTACTGACTGTCAATACCAAGTGCTAATACTAAATACAGCCATGTTTTGGGCAGGGGCCTGAGTGGTTTTACTAGTTATCAGCTCCATGAATACTCACAGCAGTCCTATCAGGTGGGAACTCTTGTCGCTCCTTAGAGAGGTGAAGAAAACCACCCGGGGTTACAGGAAGGAGCCAGGCAGTCTGCTCACACACTGCATGTTTATGGCTACACAGTACAGTACTCAAGCCTGTGGGTTTTCTTTCCGAAATGTCTCGCATTTTCCTCTCCCTACCCATCTGGGGCCTTTATCGTCTGATGCCTGGATGCTGTAATAGCCAGCCGTGGATCTGGGTGGCCATAAATAGTCCCCTTCAGCCCCAGTCCATTTCCCATGCCACGCGGCTCAGCAATCTTCCTAAAACATCCTCTGCATTTTGTCATTCCGCTACCATCGAAGAATGTATAATCTCTCTGGGAAGGAGGCGTGCACACATGAGCCCCTGAGATAACTCCCTAATGACAGTAAACAAGACGAACAGGGGAGCAAAATGAACTGGAACACGAGTCCTGGGACACAATTGCATGATTTTTCTCAGCACAAATTATAGACAGAAGTGCAGAGGGCAGGCAAGCTGAACTTCAGCTGAGCACAGAAATTGAATTAGAGAGGGTGGGCTTTCTAATAAGGAAGGACGGGGTCGTAGGAGCCGGCCTGGGCTGGCTTCACTGTACACTCATCTATCCTTCGTTACAAGTTCTAACCTCAAGCTGTTTCCCTGGCATGGCTAGACAGTGGCCTCTACTCTCTCCTTAGTGAACATTTAGATGCTTTCTTTGGTCTCAGCTATCTTTAAGACTTCGCTGTGAAAGCGCAGCTGGGATGGCGACCCAGTGGTCTGACCTCAGAGGGGACAGTTTTGCGCATGCTACCCCTGAGCTATTTATCCAGTTTGTGTTTGTGTTTTGAGACAGGGTCTCATGTAACTGAAGTTATCCTTGTTCTTGCTGTATAAATGAGGATGAGCCCAGCACTGGTGGCACGCCCCTTTAATCCCAGCTCTCAGGTGGCAGCGGCAGGCGGATCTCTGTGAGTTCGAGGACAGCCTAGTCTACAAAGCAAGTTCCAGGACAGTCGGGACTGTTACACAGAGAAACCCTGTCTCAAAAACAAACAAACACATAAATATATAATAAATAAACAAATAGACAAGGAAGACCTTGAATTTGTTATTCTCCCTCCTCCACTTTCCGAGTATTGGGATTACAGGTGTGAATCCCCCTCATTGGCTTCCCTGTGCCTTTTCTTATTTTTTTGTGTATGTGATACGATGTGTATGTGATATGTGGGGGGGGCATGCACATGCCACAGCACACACAAGGCAACAACTCATGGGAGCAGGTTTCTCTTTCCACCACGTGGGTTCAGGGGACTGAACCCAGGTTGTCAGGTGTGGCACTAAGCATCTTTACTTACTGAGACATCTTGCCAGCTCTCTGCCTTTTTTTTTTCTTCTTCGAGACAGGGTTTCTCTGTAGCTTTGGTGCCTGTCCTGGAACTAGCTCTTGTAGACCAGGCTGGCCTCGAACTCACAGAGATCCTCCTGCCTCTGCCTCCCGAATGCTGGGATTAAAGGCGTGCGCCACCACCCCCGGCAGCTCTCTGCCGTTTAAGAGAGATTGGAGCTTGGTGTGGTGGGGCAGGCCTTTAATCCCAGCACTTGGACTGGCAGTCAGATCTCTGTGAGTTCAAGGCTACCCTGGTCTACAAAGAAAATTCCAGGACAGCTAGGGCAGTTACACAGAGAAACCCTGTCTTGAAGAGAGAGAGAGAGAGAGAGAGAGAGAGAGAGAGAGAAAGAGAGAGAGAGAGAGAGAGAGAGAGAGAGAGAGAGAGAGAGAGAAAGGGAGGGTAATGGCTCTGTAGCTCTGTGATACAATCTGCGTGTGAGGCCTCACAGGGAAGAGAGGAAAAAGGGAGGGTGGGACTTTGGAGAAGTCATTCAGAGACAGGCTTTTCTACAAAAGACTCAAAATCGTGTTTTTATAGAACAGCTTCCTGAGGCAGAAGTAGTGGTAGATGCTTATAATCCTAGGATTTGGGAGGTAGAGGCAAGAGGATTTAGGAATTCAGGGCGAGTGTTGGCTGTAGAGTCAGGGAGCGTCAACCTGGGCTGCACAAGACCCTTATCTCCCACAATTCTGCAAGTTAGGCTCTGTGCTTTTCCCATTTTGCAGATGAATTATTGACACAATAAACTTGTGGACCCTCGCCCAAAGCACACAGCTAGCTTCCGAGGACTGGCTGCTGAGCCCAGCTCTTGCTTCCAGTGTCTGGGAGACACAGTTAAGGGAGGGTCATTTACACTCCCTTTATATAAGGATGGGAACAGTGCCCAGGAGAGTTTTTCTTTTCTGCCTGGACCAGCTTTCACAGCATCATGTGGAGTGCACCTCCATCTCTAGATGAAGCGGGAGCCCCAGCCTACAAAGCCTCAGCTCTCTGGGGCTGACGTTCAGTGATTGCTGAGCATTGGTGGAAAGGGGGAGAGCGCTAATTGAGTGAGTTAGTAATTTGGTTGCCAAGGTAACCCTTTTCTGATTGGAAGGAAGGGATCACAGGGTTCAACACAGACTTTGCTGGATAGGAAAGTGTTGTCTGATCTTCACTCCGTGTTCCTGCTTCTAAGCTGGAAAAAGAACTGGTGGGGGGGGGGATAAAAATTGAATTCAAAGAGCATTTAAGTCTGGCTTAGAATGATCTTCAGGTGGTAGACTTTGGAGCAGTCTATGTGCCTTTCTTTCATCCAAACCATTATTTGATAATTGATTAATTTTAGTTTTTGTTTTAGTTTGTTAGCTTTGGCCTCTTCTCTCACCTGGGCTGTCTTTATAGTTTGCAGACTGTTTCGTAAGAAAATGGCTAAGGGAGGCAACACAGCTGGTAGAGTGATTGCTTAGCATGTGTGAAACCCTGGGTTCAACCACCAGGACTCAGTAACCCCGGTTATTCTAGGACTTGGGAAGTTGAGGTAGGTTGATCAAAAGTTCAAGGTCACCCTCTGTTACGAAGCAAGATGAAGGCCAGCCTGGGCTACGCTATCCCAGAAAATCAAAGTTGTTACAACATACTTGGCACTCCACAGCTCCAGTTGGGCAGTTGGGACAGCATTTTCCAGGGTTTCTGTGTCAAGGTTACCAATTTGTACAACCACAGAGGGACCATTTACATGCAGGCTGGCCCAGCAAACAAGGTTGTGCCCTTGATGGTGATGGGGAGTGCCTGGAAAGAGGCCTGAACTGGGAGCCCAGAAATCAGGCTTCTAGATTGACAGTCTCAATCAGTGACTTCAGAGAATCACTCTGTCCTGCCCTTGTTCCTGGGCAATGGTTCTACCTAAAGAATGCTATGATATGGCTGGGTATATCTCAGTGGTTGAGTACTTGCTTAATCTTCATGAAAGTCTGGGGTTCAGCTTGCTAGACAATGCATGCAGTCACATAAAGTTCTAATAATCATCATTCATACACAGTCTGATTTATTCTATTCTAAAAAGGATTTAAGGGTGAGTAGTAAAACTTGGCAAGGTTTATATTTTTTTTAATATTTATTTATTTATTTGTTATATATACAATAGTCTATCTGTGTGTATGCCTGCACCAGACCTTATTACAGATGGTTGTGAGCCACCATGTGATTGCTGGGAATTGAACTCAGAACCTTTGGAAGAGCAGGCAATGCTCTTAACCACTGAGCCATCTCTCCAGCCCAAGGTTTATAATTTTTATTTACTTATTCTTTTATTAAGTATAGACACTTTTGGAAGAATCTTAAAATGGAGAGAGAAAAATGGGCTGGGTCTTGCCATATTTTAATACCTTTAATCCCAGCACTCCAGAGGCAGAGACAGGTGGGTCTCTGTGAGTTTGAGGTCAGCCTGGTCTACAAAGAGAAACCCTCGCTCGAAAAACCAATTAAAAAAAAAATCCAGCTCTTCAGTACATTAGCATTCAATTATGGTCATTTTGGTGTTGGGGAAGAGAGCTCTGGACTCCTCTCAGACCTAGATCTCTGTGAAATGCATCCATAACTAAGAACTCTGGCTGAGAAGCTCAGGGCTGTGCCCACAGCGGAGTCCTGGACTACTGTCCGCACAAGCTCAGCACTGCATCGCAGAGGCCCCTTCCTTGTCCGTGAGCTCTGAAGGTGCCCCTCGGAGATGGTAACTGTCTTATGTATGTAAGATGTAATGAATGGTGCATTGAGTCAAAACAGTTGGCAACTAGGGCACAAGGCAGAAAACCTTCCCAATGAGAAAGCTTTTGTTGAATGAAAAATTGAGGACCCTAGTCACCTGGCTACTTAGAGCCAGTTCTGGAAAAGAAGGGCTACGTAAGGTCCACCTACCTCTATTACATGCTGGGCAGCCATCAATACACATCACTGTCCCTGCTGCACAGAGGAGGAAATGGAAAAAACCACAGACTTCCAACACTTTCCCAAGGTCTCTTTCCCACTTCCTACGTGGACTTAAACACGAGGCACTCCTCCTGTGAACCCAGCTCAGCTCTTTCCTTGAGGGGAACAGACTGAAGTATTTCAGAAAGGAATGGAAACGGCTGGTTGAGTCACTGCCAGGACAGAAGGGTAGTAAATGTACCAAGAGCAAAGCGGGAGGCGTTATTTAATAAGATCTCAACCAGTGTTCCCACTATCAGCTTTGTATGGTGAATCGCTTCTCATCAACAGCCCACTTAATGACACCAGAAGGGGAGGGGGAGGGGCAGGAGGCCTCTGAGAGCAGCCCTGGGGATCTGATGCCCTTCACTGGCAGGCTTCTTCCTAAGTCTTCACCATCTCTCTGACACCCAAAGGCTCTGAGGTTTGGTGAATGGGATGGATCCAAAACCTGACCTCACTTGCATTTAACTTCATGCCAGCACCGATACACACCCAGCTGCACAGACCTCGTCTAACTAGTGAGCTGCTCAGACACAAAGGCCTCTAATTACCATCCGCGAGCCAGGCTGACAGGGATTTCAAGTGTTTTCATGTTTATGGAGATCACAGGGATGTGTTCTGTACATCTTTCCCACTGGAGGAAAGTACAAAATAAAAGCGAACCAAAAAAAAAAAAAAAAAAAAAAACCAACCCAACACATTTATTCAAAAACAGTTATTTCAGTTAAGTTAAAATCCTATAATCAGGACAGCCACAATTCCAGTCACTTCGGTGCGAAGTGTAGATTTGTCAATAGCCACATCTGGATGCTGAACAAGCCATTGACTCCATAAAACTAAAACGGTCGCTCAGAGTGAACAGCATTTCCAAGCACTTCACAGTCACAATAGCAAAAAGCCTGCAGCTTTCCCATTTGGAGGGTCACATTTTCTACTCGGTTTCCTTCACTTACAAAGGCTAGCTGGCACAGCTGGGGGAGGGTCAGAAGGAGGAAATCAACTCCCTCTATCCAGGGAATTGCAGCTGTTATTACAAATGGCCCCGAGAGCCCATTATAAGCGGCTGTGTGAGACTGAGTATCAGGAGTGCCTGTTGTGCGGAGCCTCTCTGGTCCCTCTCCCTGGCCCCTAGGATCTTCAGTGCCACTTCGCTTGAGTAGGGAAGCAGAGCCAAGGGGGAAGGGTGGTCCTCGGACCACTGTCTCAAGGCAGTTTCTGTGCAGGCCGAGAGAAGGGTCAGGGTCGGTAGTCCCAGGCAGGAACGACAGACACCCAACACCCCCGGGAGGTGGCGCGTGTCCTTACGGGACTCCAGCATTTGCAAAACAGCATGCTCTTCTCCCAGCAAGGCAGCTTGACTAGTCTCCGTTAGTGCCCCACAACACGGTGGGCACCCAGGAAACAACGACCTTGAACCCAAGGAGGAACGGGTCGCCTTTGAAAACAGTTTAGGAAGGCGGGAGAGAGATCAATCCATGCTTCCCCATAGCCTTCCATCGCCCAACACCGCTCAATGCCGCCTCCCACCCCCACTCGTGGTACATTTTCTTAACACTCCGGTAACAGCAACCAGTTGCAAAAAGGGGTAAAGACAGGAAAAAAAAACATAACTTCTATTTAGCCTCAAGCGGGTCCTTTCATGGTACCGCATGTTTTACAATAAAACCAGCACCGCAGAATATATGAGACGGTCTTTTAACTGCCATAAAATGTTCAAGTGTAGTATTTTGGGGTGCTCCCCAATAGTATGTCCACTCTGGTCCCCCCCACAAAGTGGATCAGGAAACAGCCCTGAAAAGTACAGCAAGTAACTGTGATCCTCGTCCTTCGTCTGGCTGATCCTGAGAGCATGCACCATGGGCCACGTGGTTGCCGGTGCCCCGCAGTCTGCGTGGAATTGCAGCGTCCAGGTTGGATTACGCCAAAAAAGGAGTCCTGCTGACAGCCCGCGGTGCACTCAATAAAATCTGCTTTAAACAAGCCTAACTCCTGTATTTCAATTCAAGCAGTTTGGGGCTCTCGACCATGAAAATATTTGCGATTTTTCGGCTGTATTTCTTAGCTTATTATCCCGTTTTCAAATGTTCGAGTTTTCCACCAGTCCGGTGCAGTCCTGGGTGATTCCCTTCGTCCCCGGTTCCAGGCTGGTGCTGTGGCCACCCTGGTTGTTAGCTGCCAGGGACAAGTAGGTCGTCCCCAGTTCTGAGCCGCGCCCTCCTCGCGCAAGCGCCGGGGTCGCTGCAGGCCGCTCGAGGGCTCCGGGGTGAAGGCGGCTCGTGCACCGGGGCCGACAGAGGCCCGATGAACTGGTGTGCGGGAAGCTTTGCGTGTAGCTGTAGCCGTCGCGAATGGAGCCTCCGCACCGCCTCCTTGATGAGGTTTCCCGAGAGCACGAGCTGCTGCAGGAGCCGGTGCGGATCGTCGTCGCCGGTGCGGATCTCTGGCTGAGAGCCGCGTCGTTGTTGCAGGCGGCGGGACGCGGCTGCGCTCCGGAGCCAACCCCGCCGGCACGGGCCCGAAAGAGGCTGCGGGATGCTTGGCTTGCCAGTTCCCGAGGGTCCCTCAAGGCCAGGTTGCGGGGGCAGAGGGCACAGGGCGCTGGCGCCCCCGGCGAGCTCCGCCACGCAGTAGGGAGCCGCCCGACCCCGCACGCGCCCGCGCTCTCCTAGCACGCAGCGCACCGCCCCCGGGGGCGCCGGGTCCCCGGCCTCCGCAGATGCGGCCGCTCGCAGCAGCCGCCTAGTTGGGGCCCGGGCCTTGTCCGCCGGCAGCACCGCCACGACTCGCGGGGGCGGAGGAGGGGGCGGGGGACCCGGGGCAGCACACGGCGAGGCCGGGTCGTCGTGCGCCGCGTCCAGCTGCAGCGTCTCGCCGATCTGGGCGATGAGCTGGTCCACGTCGGCCGAGCCGCCCAGAGTCACCGACTGCTGCAGCAGAAGGAAGCTGTCGTCGTCGTCCTCCCCCTCCGCCTCGTCGCCGGCTTCCTCCTCCTCCTCCCTCCGGCACGGCATGGCCCCCCGCCCGGGCCCCCGCGGCTGTGCGGGCGTCGCTGGCGGCTCGGTTGCCCGCGGGC
>NC_022015.1:69299141-69305738 GCF_000317375.1 Microtus ochrogaster | reverse complement strand
GCCACCGGGCAGTCGCGCCGCGCGCCTTCCAGCCGCGGGAGCCGGAACGCTGCCGGCTCGGGTTGATTTGTAAACAATGGGTGACGTCGCGCGGCTCCTACCACTGCTTGCGGCCGGGGGATGCTGTGTCCTTGGCAGCGGGGAGCCTACTGGGCCAGAAGACTGAGTGTAACCTGGCTGCCCCCGAGCCTCTTGGCCGTGTCTGCTGTGTGCGCGGGTGTATTGGGAAGCTGATTCTGGTTCGCTCAGCCGGACCTAATTGTCATTCCACAAGATGGACACCTTGGGGGACTCGATTGGTTTCTTCCACACACAGTCACTTCTTACACCTCCACACATTCCCCTCAACACGTCAAGTGGTTTGGTTTAGGCGGTGGTTTTTTTTTTGTTTTTTTTTTTTAAGGTTCAGGTGCCAGCGTCAGGCGAGCATGGAAAGAAGAGGGGGCGAGGCTAGGAATTGATGTGACGATTAGGGAAAGGACGTTGTCAAAGATGGAAAAAAGATCCTGCTGTCTGATATGGATGGCCGGGTTGGAAACTGCGGGTTAAATAAAAAAAAAAAAACAGCCACAGATTAGTGTTTCTTGACTGGTACCCCCTCTCCCCAGCCCCGACAGGGAGTTGACTCCTGGCCGTTTGCGAGGGGCTGTAATATGGAAAGTAAGTGTGTGTGTGTGTGTGTGTGTGTGTGTGTGTGTGTTTTAGAGTAATTCACCAGCCTAATGGAGAGTAGTCCCCTATAAGGGGGGCACAGGATGAGCTGTTTCTATAAAGGCAGAGGCCTGGCCATCTTAACCGTTCGAGATAGTATTGTTAAATTAATGGTTAACCAAGTCTTTATTATTTCTTTTTTTTTAATAGTTATTTATTTCGCGGCAGGACCTGGTGTCTCTCCTTGGATTGACTGTGTAGCTGAGGATAACTTTGAACTCCTGATCCTCTTACGTGCACCTTGCAATTGTGGCACTAGGTCAAATTTGTCTAACGATTTATTTTGAAGTGTTGGGGATTACATCTAGGGCCTTGCACATGATAGGAGTGCTTTACTTCTGAGCCGTTAGAAGATCGATGACCTTCAGATTGACTGCAACAGACATCAGTGTGGTGACACACATCTGTAATCCCAACACCGAGAAGGTGGAGGCAGAAGTATCACAAGTTCAAGATCATTTCTGGCAAAATAGCAAATTTGAAGTCAGCCTGGCTGCATTAAACTCGATGTTCCTACCATTGAATAGCCCTAGTTTCTAGTCCACCACTGGGGGAAAATACTGAGTCTAAACGAGTGGATTTTGTAATATGTAAATTGTACTACATAAAGCTCTTTTAAAATTAGTCATAAAGCATTTGCACACAGACACACAGAAGCCAATGCAGAGTTTGGCAGTGGGCAGGCAGGTACTTTCTAGTATTTAGCAAGAGTCTAGCCAAAGCCAGGGCTTGCACTCCTTTGTGGAGGAAGAGGTGTGAAGATTACTCAAACCCGTGAGTTTTAGATTGAGGCTGAACTCAAAAGAAAGTAAATGAGAAAAACAGCTCAATTTAAGAGCACTGGCTGCCCTTCTAGAGGACCTGGGTCTACACCCATCTGTAACTCCAGTTCCAGGGAGTTACATGCCTCTTCTGGCCTCCATGTGCACCAGGGACACAAGTAGTACATAGGCATATATGCAGACAAAAACACCCATACATATTTAAAACTTTGTTTGTTTGAGATAGGATTTCTCTGTGTAACAGCCCTAACTGTCCTAGAACTAGCCTTGTAGACCAGGCTGACCTCGAACTCATAGAGATCTTCTTGACTCTGACTCCCAAGTGCTGGGATTAAAGACATGCACCACCACTACCTGGCTCATCTAAAACATTAAAAAAAAAAAAGAAAAAAGAAAAATTGGTGGCTGGTGAGATGACTAAGGTTTACCGCTCAGACTGTCTGCCTGAGTTCAGCCTTCAGGACCCAGGGGTGGAGGAAAGAACTGATTCCCACAAGTTGTCCTGTGGTGGAATAGTCCTTTTGTTCACTGTGAAGATGTTTTGTTCTCATTGGTTTAATAAAGAGCCAGCTGGCCAATGGCTAGGCAGAAAGAGGTTAGTCAGGAGAGCCAGATGCAGAGAACTGCTGGGTAGAAGGAGGGCGGGGTTGCCAGCCTCACACAGAGGGAGCAGAGCTGAGGGATAATGCTCTTGTTCGTTATAAAAATTTGTCACTCATGTTAGTTTAAAACTAACTGATTGGCCAGTAGCCAGGCAGGAAGTATAGGTGGGGCAACCAGACTAGGAGAATTCTAGGAAAATATGCAGTCACCTGCCAGATGCAGAGGAAGCAAGATGAGAATGTCTTATTGAGAAAAGGTACCAAGCTATGTGGCTAAACATAGACAAGAATTATGGGTGAATTTAATTTGTTAGAGCTAGTTAGTAATACACCTGAGCAATAGGCCAAACAGTTTATAATTAATATAAACCTCTGTGTGTTCATTTGGGATTAAATGGCTGCCGGACTGGGTGGGACAGAAACTTCTGTCTAGTAGCAGGTTGTGTAGAAGATGAGATAACAAGCCATGAGCCTCTTAGTAGTACATCAGTGAATAGGAATTGGGTTCATTTAAGTTGTAAGAACTAGTTAGTAACAAGCCTTGGCTGAGCATTTATAATTAATAAGTCTCTGTGTGGTTATTTGGGAGCTGACTGGCAGGACAGAAAAGTCTCCTTTACACTGTCCTTCAAACTCACCCTCACTAGACAAATAAATGTAACTTTAAACATTTTGAAAGTGAGTTAGGTTCATTTTTGTCAAGTGTAGAGGAAAGAACAGAGGAAAAGTCAGTCCTGTTCCCCTCCCCACACTTTTTTTTTTTTTTTTTTGAGACAGGGTTTCTCTGTAGCTTTGAAGCCTGTCCTAGAAATTGCTCTGTAGGCCAGCCTGGCCTTGAACTCACAGAGATCTGCTTGCCTCTGCCTCCTGCGTGCTGGGATTAAAGGCGTGTGCCACCACTGCCCAGCCTCTCAGCTGGCCTAGAATTCACTCTGGAGCTGAAGATGGTCTTGAACTCCTGATTCTCCTGCCTCTGCCTCCCAGGTACTGGGATTACAGGTTCTTGCCACAGCTCCCTGCTTGTAATAAAGCAGTTTGGAGAAAGTAATTGAACTTCTAAATCTAGGTAATATGGACTTCTACAGTATTATAAAATTAAAATTAATTGTTAGCAGATGTCTGCTTTCCATCTCCACATCCCCACCAGGCAGAATCTTACTATGTAGTCCAAACTGGCCTAGAATTTCTGATGATTCTCCTGTCTTGGTTCCCTTGGTTCCCTGAGTGTTGGGATTGCAAGCACTTGGCATACTCCAAGCATTTTTTCCTTTGTAATTTAGATGCCATCTATTTTATTTATTTATTGCTCTATAAACACAATTGACTCTCTATAAACACAATTGGTGATAAGTTTTCTCCTCATTTTAACTCATTGTTTAAATGAAAGTATGGTCAAAGTAGGTCTTTACTAGCTGTGTTATTCATTCACCTGATTATTTAAAGTTTTAAGGTAAGATAGAGGACCAGGCATGGTCTACAAGCTCATAGTCCTGGCACCTGGGAGACAGGTAGAAGGGTCAGAAGTTCAAGGGCAGATTCTGCTACAGGGTAAGTTAGAGACCAGCCTGGGCTGTATGAGATACAAAAAAAAAAAAAAAAAGAAAGAAAGAAAAGAAATGATGAGACATGAAACAATTTAAATAGTAGCAGTTTAAAATTTATGTTTTTTTTCAACTCAAAATATATGTCCTGGGGGCTGGAGAGATGGCTCAGTGGTTAAGAGCATTGCCTGCTCTTCCAAAGGTCATGAGTTCAATTCCCGGCAACCACATGGTGGCTTACAACCATCTGTAACGAGGTCTGCTGTCCTCTTCTGGTCTGCAAACACACACAGATTGAATATTGTATACATAATAAATAAATATTAAAAAAATATATGTCCACAGGGCTCAATGGATGGCCCAATGATTAAGAGCCCTTGTTGCTTCTCCAGAGGACCAGGTTTAATCTTTAGCACCCACATAGTGGTTCACACATCTGTGATTCAGTACCATGGAATCTGATGGCCTTGTCTGACCTCCATGGACTCCAAGCGTGCATGTAGTACACATACATACATGAAGACAAAACACCCACACATAAAGTCAAACGAATAAATATATAAAATTCATAAGCCTGATATATTACTGTATGAAAATGAGAAATGATACAGCTATTTTGGGAAAAATTCTGGCAGCTAGTTTCTTGTAACTAAACACATACACGTGTAGCTCAGTTTCAGTCAGTATTTACCCACGTGAAACAAATACCCAGGCCATGTCAAGGCCAATCATAGGCCTTATTGATCACAGTCCCAAATTCGATTTGCCCAAGTGGTCCTCTACAGGAAATGGAAAACCAACCTAAAGTACATTCAAATCATGATGTGGCAGAATGAAGCTTCCAAACAATATGCTAAGTGAAAGAATCCAGAGAAAAGAGTCATGCCATAGTGAAGTGTCAGAACAGACAAAGTAACTTTTTTCCTTTTTTCAGATAGGGTCCAACTATGTAGCTCTGGTTGTCTTAAAACTTGTTATGTAGGGCTGGAGAGATGGCTCAAAGGTTAAGAGCACTGGCTGCTCTTCCAGAGGTCCTGAGTTCAATTCCCAGCAACCACATGGTGGCTCACAACCATCTGTAATGAGATCTGGCGCCCTCCTCTGGCGTGTGGGCATACATCAAGGCAGAATGTTGTATACATAATAAATAAATAAATCTTAAAAAAAAAAACTTGTTATGTAGACCAGGTTGGCCTTGAACCCACAGAGATCTGTCTGCTTTTTGCCTCCCAAGTGCTGTGGAATAATCCGTTTGTACACTGTGAGTATGTATTACTCTCAGAGCCAACAGGCCAATAGCTAGGCAGGAAGAGGTTAGGAGGGAGAGCCTGACTAAGAGAACATGGGAAAGGAGGAGGGCCCAGTTGCCAGGAGAGGCAGAGGAAGCAGGAGATGAATTTGCCATGCTGAAAAAAAGGGTACCACCACATGGTAGAGCTTAGATAAGAAATATGGGTTAATTCGAGTTGTAAGAGCTAGTTAGCAATAAGCCTAAGCTATCAGCTGAGCATTTATAATTAATGATAATAAGTCTCTGTGAGGTTATTTGGGGGTTGGCTAGTGGAACAGAAACTCCTGCCTACACTCAAGTTCTGGGATTAAAGGCATGCAACACTATGCCCATCAAAGTCATTTTCAATGGGGACAGATGAGAGAACTGATATCATTGGAGAAGTCTGAAGAGGCAGGAAGGAAACTTGGAGGGTGGGGGCAATACTCTTTTCTATCCTCTGTTGTGGATCTCACAGGTCTAGGCTTCTGAAGGAATTTAACAAATGGCATATTTCAGGATTCATTGCAAATTTTATGCAATAAGTAAAAACGACAAAAAAGACTGCATTTTGGTTACTAACAGGCACGCCGATGAGTTTAGAGGTGAGGCAGGGTGATGCTGGCACATCTGCAGTGCACTGAAATGTGAGATGGGTTAATGTAGGACAGGAGGATTGCTAGACAGATGGGCATGTGATTAAACAACAGAAACGGTTAGTTACTGTATGACCTACATGAGGGCGAGCTGCTCTCAGGTGTGTACCTAAAGTATGTCTACTCAAGAACTGTGTACAAACATTAACAGCAGCATAGCTCAAGTGTTTAGCGACCGATGGATGGCATGTATACCCATTCTTTGAATTGTCACCACTCTACTGGAGTGACGTGTTGATACAGCAGAGGTGAGATCTAAAAACATGATGCTAAGTGAAAGAAGCCGGGGGCTGGGCAAACGGAGGAACTTACTGTAATCCCAGCACGTGGGAGGCGGAGGCAGGTAGATCTCTTAAGTTTGGGGCCAGCCTGCTCTTGGCTTACATAGGGAGTTCCAGATCAGTCAGAGTTACATGGTGAGACCCTCTCAAAACAAAAACAAGACAATCAAACCCAAAAGTCTGAGTTGAGACTCCATAGAGACACAAAGCAGAATAGTACTGAGTGTTGCCAGACCGTGTGAAGAGAAAGGAAATAAGGACTAAAGAGGTAATAAAATGTTCTGGAATTAGGTGATGTTCATAAAGTACAATACACCAGACATCACTGGAAAGCCGGACGTGGTGACACATCCCTACAGTCGCTGAACTTGGGTGGTGGAGGTAGGAAGACTGAAGCTACAGAGGGAGTTTAGGGCCAGTCTGGGCTACATGGGACCCTGTCTCAAAAAACAAGCAATCCCCCCACACTCCCAGTAAACCGACCACTGATGAAGTAGCAAGGAAAAGGGTGTGGGGGCCTGGGAATGGGGTTCAGTTAGCAAAGGGCTTGTCTAGCACACAAGAGACCATGGGTCCCATCTCCAGACCTAAGCCAAGCAAACAAAGCCCCAGAAAATGCTGAAGCACATGCTTTAGAATGGTTCTTCACATCACCTTTCAAGATAGCCACAAATAGCATAAAATATCTTGGGGTAACTCTGACCAAGGAAGTGAAAGATCTATTTGACAAGAACTTTAAGTCTTTGAAGAAAGA
>NC_022015.1:69293062-69296996 GCF_000317375.1 Microtus ochrogaster | reverse complement strand
GGGACTTGATTGGGGGAGGGGGAGGGAAATGGGGGGCGGTGGCAGGGAGGAGGCAGAAATCTTAAATAAATAAATAAAAAATAGAATGGTTCTTCACCTTTGTTGCTGCTGTTGGACTCCAAGGCCTTGCATATGCTGTGTGTTAGATGAGTTCTAATACGGAACTAGCCTCAATCTCAAAACATAAAGCATGCTCTTCTCCTTTCCTTTGCCATCGTGGGCCACCTGCCCGCCTAGCCTTCTCGCCATGTCTTCTCACAAGACTTTCAGAATCAAGCGATTCCTGGCTAAGAAACAAAAGCAAAATCATCCTATTCCTCAGTGGATTCGGATGAAAACTGGCAACAAAATCAGGTACAACTCCAAGAGAAGACACTGGAGGAGAACAAAGCTGGGCCTGTAAGGAGTCAACAATGAATGGCAAAACAATTAATGATGAATCGTGATCCTTGATGAGTGTTACAAGATGAAGTTCAACATTTTCAATCTGGAGACTTGATCATGTTTAAGTTGGGAGTGGTTTCTCCAGTAATAAAATGTAGAACCTTTTGAAAAACAACAACAACAACAACAAAAAAAAAACCATAAAGCATTCGGGAAGCAGAGGTAGGCTAATCGTAAATCTCTATGAGTTCAAGGTCAGCCAGGGCAACATAGTGACAAGCTGTCTAAGAAAAAACAAAAAGGGGGGGATGTAGATATAGGATAATAGGGTATTGTTCACTGTCGAAGTTTTCAGTTTTCTTTGGTGTTAAAAATTTCAGGATTGCCCCATAATGATGGCACAAGCCTTTAATCCCAGCACTTGGGAGGCAGTGGCAGGTGGATCTCCAAGTTTGAGGCCAGCCTGTCTACAGAATGAGTTCCAGAACAGCCAGGGCTACACAAAGAACCCTGTGTGGAAAAAAAGCCCCCCCCCCAAAAAAAAAACAAACAAAAAAGAACTTTAGGATCATCAGCTTTAGAAAAGTGGAGAGCATAGTGTTCCCAGTGCAGGCAGGGATAGGGCTGGGGGCCGAGGGAAGGGAGTAGAGGGGAGGGGGAATCGAACACCTACTCCGAGGTTGGCAGGCACACAGGGGAAATATGTAAGTTTGCATCCCAAGGATGAAAGAATTTCCTTGGCCTGCTGTAAATTGATAAAGTTCTTCCCAACTTTGGGTGGTCACCAGCAAATGAGGTGAGACTCTTGCAAAAGCCACAGGGTCGTAGAATCGCATGAGAAGCTGCAAGACAGACAAAGGGTGGTTTTCACTGTTCCCTTGGTGGCCAACCAACTCCCCAGGCGCAGACATGGGAAGAGCCAGCCCTGAGGAGCAGGGATTTGTACAAAGATGAGAATGTAAGAGATCAGGGGATTCGAATAGTTGCTGAGAGGTCTGAGGGAGGTTTTGAAGGCCTCTCAGTGGAGCTGCTGAGGAGGCGGGGGAAGGCTGAAGTCCTGACCACTGGAAGCTGCTGTTGGGGTGGGAAAGAGGAGCAGCCACTGGGCAAGCAGGTGCTTGAGCCCCTGGATCTCAAGCACAGAGGTTAAAATGGCCATATGGCTTTGGGCTGACACAGGCACAGCAGTGTAGAACATTTCCTCATGAGCAGAAGGAGGAAGTACTCAGGCGGGAGGTTCAGAGGGCTGCTCTCTGCTGTGGGAAACTTACCAGAACTGGAATGAACAGCATCTCTCCCAATTCCTAAAATCCAGGACTTCATGCACTTTACCTCCACACCGGGTGACTGTGGGCCCATGCTACTGTGACTGGCATGTTCGTAGAATGAGGGAAATGGACAGAGACACATAGAGAAACCCCAGGTACTGGATTATTGTTGTGTCTGCCTCTCAGATCGGCAGCTCAGGGTTTCACAGCTTTGGCAGTGGGTCTTGGATCACACCAGGCCTGTCAGGCCTCCCCTGAGAACAGGGACCAGGATGAAGAGATGGGAAGAGGAGCGGTACCTCTCTGTTGACATGCCAATCCTAGGCAAGAATAGCCACGGGGATCCCGGCTCAGGGATCATGAGGACAACAGGCTGAGGTGCATGGGATTGCACTATGTTACTACAGAAGCAGCCATGACGCCAAGGCTGATGTGCAGCCTGATTGGCTGTCGCTGTTGAGGGGAGGCAGTCTCACAGTGTGCAGAGGTTTAGTGCCTGTCTGGATGCCCTGGCTGGCTGTGGTACAGACAGCACTGAAAGTTAGGAAACACACAGCAGGGTTCAGTATCTACTTTTAAATTCCAGCTATACTAATTTAAATACATGATACAACAACATGAATCAAAAGGCCAACTGTAGTATTTGTGGTTCATTTCTTTCAAGGATATTTTATGAATTTTGTTCATTCAGTTATTGTTTATTATTTGTATCCTGTCTCTCTGTGTCAGATAAGTAGCAGCCAGAGTAGGGGCTGCTGTTTATCTCCGATAACCATTTCTGCCTTTAATAAGCACTGAACTGTGGTTGCATCTGAACGACAAGGTTGCATGTGTCAGGGCTGGAGAGATGGTTGTGTGGATAAGAGCACTGGCTCCTTTTCCAGAGGACCTAGGTTCCCCATTGCCCACAGGGCAGCTCACAATACTGCAACTCCAGTTCCAGGGGATCTGATAGCCACTTCTGGCCTCTCTGGGCATCGCACACACAAGTGCTGCATTTGCATATAGGACAAATATTCATACACGTAAAATAAAAATTTAAGACAAAGCCGGGCGGTGGTGGCGCACGCCTGTAATCCCAGCACTCGGGAGGCAGAGGCAGGTGAATCTCTGTGAGTTCGAGGCCAGTCTGGTCTACAAAGGGAGTTCCAGGACAGGCTCCAAAGCTACAGAGAAACCCTGTCTCAAAAAACCAAAAAAAAAAAGACAAAAAATGTAAAAAGACTGTAGATAACAATTTCTTTTGCCAACAGGTGTGGCCATGTGATTAAGTTCTGGACAATGAGATATACGTAGAAAGTATCATGTCATCCCTTAGGGACATCTCCCTCTAAGAGGCAAGCCTTTCTCTTTCTCTTTTTGCTCGTCTGATTTTATTTTTTCAGTTTAAACAGTGTCTCACTAAATCGCTCAGGCTGGCATTGAACTTTGCATCCTGCTGTCTTAGTCTGTGAATTACAGGGTGCACCATCACACCCAGAGGTTTTCTTTCATTTTCTTGTCTGGAACGTGGATGTGATGGCTAAGGTCTTGCAGTCATGGTGAACTCTGAGATGAAATGGCAATGAATGCAATGTCTCAGAGACACCAAGTCTATATGACTGCCTGTGGGTCATGTCTATGTGAGGCAGAGGCAACCTGCCTTGCCTTGGCCAACCAGGACCTTTCAAAAGACAATGCCATTATCAGGAAATGTGCGGGGTGGTTTGATATCGCCCGCAGTGCCAGAGTAGGACACAGACAATAACTGTCACTACCAAACACATTATTTTTAGTAGATTTCTTGAGATATAATTTGCATGCTAGAAATTTCCCTCATTTAAAGTCTGCAGGTCAGTGCTGTTAGACGCTTAGAGCTATGCAGCCACTTACCATAACCTAATTTTAGGACATTTGCATTTCCCTAAAGGAAACTTTTTACCCATTTATCTGTGTTAGGTACTTATTCTCTTCCCGACATCCCGGAAAGTGCCTTACCTCAGTCATTGCCTTTAGTCTTCCAGTGACCTTTGAGTTTGGTACTGTTGTGTCTCCTTTTCCTCCTTTTTTTAAAAGAGTAATTTAAAAAAAATTGTGAATTATGCATATAGATGTGTCTCTGTTGGTTTTTGAACACGGTGCAGATGTTTAAGGAGTCCACTGAATCCTCTACAACTCGAGTGACAAGCGAGTTGTGAACCGCACAGTGTGGGCCCTGGGAAGGGAGTCCTCCACAGTGTGGGCACTGGGAAGGGAGTCCTCCACAGTGTGGGTGCTGGGAAGGGAGTCCTCCACAGTGTGGG
>NC_022015.1:69289679-69292952 GCF_000317375.1 Microtus ochrogaster | reverse complement strand
CTGGGAAGGGAGTCCTCCACAGTGTGGGCACTGGGAAGGGAGTCCCCTGGGCCTGGAGTTATGGATGAGTGTAACCACCATATCGTGGCTGGGAACTGAACCCAAGTCCTCTGCAAAAAAAACGGTAATATTCTTAAGCCTTTGAACTACATGCTCTTCGTCATCCCCACACTAACTCTTAGTGCTGGAGCTGGGATTTAGGCTCAGATTATACTTATATGATGTATTTATTCTTTAAATTTAATGTATATGGCTATTTTGCCTGTTTGTATGTCTGTGCACTATATGTGTGTTTGGTGCCCACAGAGGCTAGAAGAGGCATAGGATCCCTGGAGCTGGAGTTATAGAAGGTTGTGAGCCACTGTGTGGGTGCTAGTAACTGAATCTAGGTTGTCTGGAAGAACAGTAAGTGCTTTTAACCACCTAGCCATCTCTCCAGTTTTATTATGATTATTATTTTGGTTTTTCAAGACAGAGTTTCTTTGTTTAGCCTTGGCTGTTCTGGAACTTACTCTGTAGACCATGCTGGCTTCGAATTCAGAGATCTGCCTACCTCCTTCTCCTTAGTGCTGGGATTACAGACATGGATCACCATCCAGCTGCTTTTTATTTACCGTCTCTCATTATTCAGGCTGGCCTTGAACTCTCTGTGGTTGAAGACGCTCTTGAACTCCTGATCCTCCTGCCTTCCACTTCCTGAGTGCAGGGATTACAGGTGTGTACCATCACACCCAGTTTAAATTTAGTTTTAGCCTGTGCCAAAGCCAGGACATCTCAAACTGCTTCCCAGAACTCAGATGCCATGCTATTACCTGGGCTTGGAAGTCGCCAAAAAAAGTTTTCTTGTTTCCTCTGTTCCTTCCTTCCTTTTTTCCTTCCCTCCTCTCTCCCCTCTCCCTCTCTCCCTCCCCCTCCCTCCCTCCCTCCCTCCCTTTCTGTGCTAGAGATCCCAGGGTCTTGCACACCGGGCAGAGCTCGCCAAGGCCTGATGATGGTTTCCTCGGGTGCCCTGGCCAGCAGCCGTGCCCTATTCCTGTCGCATTGCCTATGCCCTTTGCACTCCCTTGGCCAGCCGTGTGCCATTTGTGTCTAAGCTCAGACTTCTCCTTTAATCCAGTGGTGACAGATCAGCTCAAGCTGCCCAGATCTGCTCAGGTTACCCACATCACTCCTATGTGGGACAGGTTTAGACTGTTTTCCTTCACATGGCATCCAAGTTTTGGGCCTATCTGTCTTCCACCCCCACAGAATCCCTTTGCTCCTGTTATGCTGGGCCCATGCTAGCTGTCAGTGTCTCTGACATGTTCTTGTCCTGTGCATGGCCTTGTTCTTTGTGTTGAAAATGCCTTTGCCCAGTCTCCAGAGAATGAAACCCTACCCATTCTGGTTACAAATTCTCCGTGAAGCTGGCTCTGCTCTTGCCAGCAGCCAATCATTTCCCGGACCTCTGCCCCTTCCCCTGCTCTACTTAATTTCCAAGCTCTCTTCCTTTGCCTAGTGACTGGGCTCCTCTAGCCTGAAGGCTCCTTCAACTAAGGAGCGGTCTTATGATTGGCTCAGCTTGAGTCAATTGCCTCACAGGCTTTGAGGTTAGAGGGTCAGAGGATGCCCAGAGAGATGGTGGGTGCATTGACAGAACGATATCTAATATGGTGGATGGGATGATGTTTTCCCATAAGACCTGAGTAAAAGCATTGTTTTGTTTTGTTAACCTTTTTTCTTTCATTACTAGAGAGTCAAGCCAGAGTCTTATGAATGCTAGACAAGTACTTGTTAAGTTCTTTGATTTAATTTACTTGTTCAATAAAAAAAAAAAAAGTTTGAGTGAGCCAAACACAACTTGGTCTTTAACCTAGCAAGACAGTCACATTAATCAGACAGTCATATAAACAGATCTAGAATTACGATAAATGTAAAATGAAAGCCTGGGAGTCACAGACAGGTGTCTAGAAAGTGTTTGCACTTCCTAATGTGAATGACTGCCCCAGGACACGGCTTTTTCCTTCATAGTTAGGATGTTCCTTTAAACTCCCATGTTTCCAGGAGGCCCTTTTGGACTTGATTTGCACTGAAGTATGAACAAAGGAGCAAGGCCCTCTCTCTTCTCACCGCTTTGAGAGAGGACAAATCTCATGAATGGGAATGTGTAAGCCTAGGGGGCTGGAGGGCGATCTCCCTTTCCCTGTCCCCCTCTTCTTTTAAAGTGTGTGTGTGTGTGTGTGTGTGTGTGTGTGTGTGATTGCATGCAAAACCAGAGCAATAAGTCGGATATCTTCCTACATTGCTTTTTTTTTTCCTTCTTCTTCCTGACACAGAGTTTCTCAATAAACCTGAAGGTCGCCATCCCTCAACCCTGGGGTTACCAGCGTGTGTGGCCATCCGAGATTTAAATCCAGATTCTCCTTTTGTTTTGTTTTGGTCTAAGTGCTCTGTCTGCATGTTTGCCTGCATGTCAGAAGAGGGCACCAGATCTCATTACAGATGGTTATGAGCCACCATGTGGTTGCTGGTAATTGAACTCAGGACCTTTGGAAGAGCAGCCAGAGTTCTTAACCACTATCTTTCCAGTCCCAAATTGTTTTTTTTTTTTTTTGTGGGACAAATACTCTTAGCCTCTGAGTCAGCTCCCCTGCACCCTCTTCCTTTCTCTTTATTTTTGTGATGTTGGAAGATCATATCTAAGGCTTTGCATATGCTAGGCAAAGTTTAAATGAGAATAGTCTTCATTGGCCCAGATATTTGAATGCTTGATTCCCAGTGGTAGAAACTGTTTAGGAACCAGGCCCAGCCTCTCTCTCTCTCTCTCTCTCTCTCTCTCTCTCTCTCTCTCTCTCTGCCTGCATCTTTATGGATCAGACAGATGTATGCTCTCAGCTACTGCTCCAGCGGCCATGTCTACTGCCTGCTGTTCTGCTCCCTGCCATGATGGTCATAGATTCTAACCTCCTGAAACTGTTAGCAAAATCCCCAAATCAAATACTTCCTTTTGTAAGTTGCCTTGGTCATGGTGTCTCTGCACAGCAACAGAACACTGACTAAGACATTCTACCACTGAGTTATGTTTGTCTTATGATAAGACTCTGAGCAAATTGACTTAAAGGGACAGGGTTTGATTTTGGCTCAAACTTCCAACGATTTGGGTCTGGGGTGGGGCAAGAAGCCCTGGCAGGGAGCACACGGTAGAACAAAGTGGTAGAGAGATGAGGCGTGGAAAAGGAATGAGGGGGGAAGGATGGAAGGGAGGGAGGGAGGGAGGGAGGGAGGGAGTCTCTG
>NC_022015.1:69276131-69289579 GCF_000317375.1 Microtus ochrogaster | reverse complement strand
GGGGGGAAGGATGGAAGGGAGGGAGGGAGGGAGGGAGGGAGGGAGGGAGTCTCTGTGGCATTTTCTTGATTAATGATTGATCTGGGAGGGCACAGACATCGTGGGCCACATCACCATTTGGCAGGTGTTCCTGGGAGGTAACAGAAGCTTGTCCCAAGGAGCAAGCCAGTAAGCAACAGTTGCTCCATGGTTTCTGCCCTGAGTTCCTGCCTTGGCTTCTGTCAATGGGCTGTGACCTTGGATATGTAAGCCAAATAAACTCTTACCTCTCTGAGCTGCTTTTGGTTGTGGTCTTTATCATAGCAATAGAAAGCAATCTAGGACAGTGCCCATCACCCCATCCTCCCTTGGATCTGGCCCCTGACAGGCCTGGCTGCTTAGCAGAGCTCTGGCTTTTGGAACTTAGCTCTTACCTCTTCTGTGATAGCCCTAATGGCAGGGTGCTCCAGTCTGGGGTCAGTGTGTCAGGCTCAACACTGGGCAAGGTTCAGAAATACTGCAGCTATGATATTTTGCTCTGCTATAATGTGGAGGGATGAGAAGAAGAGACACCTAAGACAACATTGCGCAATAAGCAAGTTTGTAATCCCAATGTTCAGCCCACTGAGGCAGGAGGGTTGTGAGTTCTAAGCCACCTGGGGCTAAACAGGAGACCATGTTGCAGAACAAAACAAAAGCTACCCAGTAGAGGATGTAACCTAGGAAGACCCCTGGGGCCTTTGTGAGGGTGGAAACAGAGGCCGAGTCATGGGCAGATCCCTCTGCCTCAATCCTTCTCCCTTCCTTCCTTCCTTCCTTCCCCTCCGCCAAGGCTGAGTCTAGAAACGTGAAGAGTATCAGAACAGCACCTTTCTCTCCCAATAGTCTGAAAGTAGGCAGATGGATTGGCAATGACATTCAGGTGAACTCAAGGCCAGACCCCTGCAGGACCCTCTGTGACAGGCTGGCCTTCCCCTTGTCACACTTCTGCACTTCTAGGAGTCTGTTTTCTGCTTTGATATCTAATGCTTCACAGTTCTGAGCATGTTCTGTTGCAGGTGGCTTTCTTTTGGTATGTGTGAGTGTGTATGTGTGTGTGCATGAATGAGTGGGTGTGTGCGTGAGTACATGAGTGAGTGGGTACAATATGTGTGTGTGTGTGTGTGTGCGTGTGTGGGTGCGTGTGTGCAAGCATGTGGAGGCCAAAGGACAGCTTCAGGTGTTCTTCAGGAGTTATCCATTTTGATTCTTTGAGAGAGCATCTCCCATTGGCTTGGGGTCCACCAATTAGGCTAGGCTGGCTGGCCAGCAAACTCCAGGAATTCTCCAGTCTCTGCCTCCCTAGTGCTGGGATTAAAGGCGTGCACCATCATGCCTTGTACGAGCCCATGCTTTTAATCACTCTGCAGGTTTCCCTCAGGATCATATTGGTGAGCCAGAAATGCGCATCAAGCTGGTGAACCAGAAATGGTGGGATGGAGCCTAAGCTCAGAAGTTAATTGCTCTCGAAGAGGACCCCTGTTTGATTCCCAGCTCCCTCCTGGTGGCTCACAACCATCCCTAACTCCAGTAAAAGGGGATCTGACATCCTCTTGTTCTCACTGTACAAATCAGAAACCTGAAGGCTTAACTTCCACCCTTGACCCAAAGTAAGAACAAGTATTTTAAAATTATCTTTAGGTTTTTTTTTTATGTGTATGAGTGTTTTGCTTGTATGCATTTTGCATGCATTTACACATACCACATGGATGCCTGGTGCTCTAGGAGGTCACCAATTGAAAAACTCTATTAGAACATGTAACTATCTGGATGATAGTTTGAGGAGTTGCTTATATTTGTTCAAAAGTTTTTGTTTTCCTGACTGGCAACAAAGTGGTGGATTTGATGGGGAACAGAGCAGATGCAGCTTTTGCCCATAGGGCAGGAAATCTGCCTTGGAACGCTCACATCAAGCCGACTAGCCATAAGAACAATTAGAGAGGACTGGAGAGATGGCTCAGTGATTAAGAGCACTGGCTGCTCTTCCAGAGGTCCTGAGTTCAATTCCCAGCAACCACATGGTGGCTCACAACCATCTATAATGAGATCTGGTGCCCTCTTCTGGCATGTGGGCATACATGGAGGCAGAATGTTGTATACATAATAAAAAAAAATCTTAAAAAAAGAACAATTATAGAATAGAAATAATATAGAATGAAGTAAGTTTTGCTTGCTTGTTTTATATTAATATGACATAAGCTAGTCATTTTAAGAGGAGGGAGCCTCACTTGAGAAAATGCCTTTGTAAGCGTTGCCTATAGGCAAGTCTGTAAGGCATTGTCTTAATTAGTGATTGCTATGGGAAAGCCTAGCCCATTATGGCTGGTGGTCCTGGATTCTATTGGAAAGCAGGCTGAGCAAGTCGTGAGGAGGAAGCCAGTAAAAAGCCCCATGGGCTCTTCATCCGTTTCTTCAGCAGCTCGGATGGGAAGGTATGCTGGTAGTCAGGAGCCAAGGAATACAACAAAGTCACACCGCACAGCCAACTTCACACGCGATTTATTGAGAAGGGTGAACCCAAGCTGCCTCTGCTTGGCTGAGAAACAGAAACCTGGGCAGAGCACAAGGTTTCTATAGGGTTTCTCGGAGTGTGTGTGTGTGTGTGTGTGTGTGTGTGTGTGTGTGTGTGTGTCTGGCCTGGGATTGGAGGGATTATGTGGCCTGATCTTGAGGCGAGTTCTGGGATTGGTGGGAATTTTTCTTGTAGGGCAGGGCCTGACCACTCACGGGCCAGGTCTGGGAAATAGCTCTTAGAAAATGGCTGTTAGTGCCGTTAGGGAAGCCTAGGGTCCAGGGCCTTACAAAGCTCAGAAAGCATAACAAAGTTCACCAAGGGACCCAGGGACAGTCTTTCCTATCATTTGAGTTGGAGTGAATTGCCAACACTCTTAACTCCAGGTTTATTCCCTGTTTGAGTTCCTGTCCTCATCCTTCAATGATGAACAGCGATGTGGAAGTGTAAACCAAATAAACCCTTTCCTTCCTAAGTTGCTTTGGTCATGGTGTTTCGTTACAGCAATAGTAACCCTAAGACAAAGATTTTCCTTAAAACCTACTCATTCCTTCTTTATAGATAAATCATATCTAGGTTATAATACTTAAGGCTACCTAATGAGCTTTTAAAATGCATGGCTAAGGGAGTAACAAGAAGAAAAAGGTGTGGATAAGTTCGGTGTAGACTCTCCTTAACTTCTCCCCTGGAAGTTTTAGACCTGCTGTGGGGGGCTCTGGATACAAAGTTGAAGCTATGGGACCCACTGTTCTTGCCTGACATTCTTGGCCTCAATCTTTCATTTTATAGAGTAATGTGTGTGTGTGTGTGTGTGTGTGTGTGTGTGTGTGTGTGTGTCAATGAGTTTACTTAAGGTTGCTTAGAGAAACATATGCAGTTTACCAGTGACTAAATACCATTGAAGAAAATGTCTTTCCTCTTCTCCGACGTCCGGGGCTCAGAGAGCCGGCCCGGTCGCCTCCCGCTTCCATGAAGTGGATGTTTAAGGAGGACCACTCTCTCTAACACAGATGCGTGGAATCCACGAAGATCAGAGCAAAGTACCCCGACCGGGTTCCGGTGATCGTGGAAAAAGTCTCAGGCTCTCAGATTGTTGACATTGACAAAAGGAAGTACTTGGTTCCTTCTGACATCACCGTGGCTCAGTTCATGTGGATCATCAGGAAAAGGATTCAGCTTCCTTCTGAGAAGGCGATCTTCCTGTTTGTCCCATAGTTCCAGCCTAACTATGGGACAGCTTTACGAGAAGGAAAAAGATGAAGATGGATTCTTGTATGTGGCCTACAGCGGAGAGAACACTTTTGGCTTCTGAGGGCCAGTGCTGGGCTAGGTGCACCGTTCCTGCTTGTGTATCTTGTAAATAACTGGCTGTTTTCAGTTATTCTACCAGAGCCTCTTCACATAGACCTACTAGTGCATTTGTAACTGGATTTATTTCTTAATATATTGGAAAGTTTTGTTTCTTTAGATTAGTAAATTATCATACAGAGTTTTATTTTCAGTTTTCTTTTTGTGCATTGACCTCATGGCTATATGCTTCAAGGAACCTGTCCTCTGGGAATCATATTTAATGAAGGTATTTCCATAATGAAGGGAGGTAGGTGTGGCATTAAAGTGAAAAGGAGGGGTGATGCATTGTTCTGGATTATGTTCCAAGTGTTAGGTGGCTAAGTATTAAAAGCCCCCAAATGAAATCCTTAGCAATCAGAATACACTTGCTTCACTAGATTTTGCCAACTGCAAATCATGGATTGCAAATCATGTTGGATTAAGCTAATCTGTTCTTCTTTCTGAGACTATTAAGGTAAATAATTAACAATAAAACTTCCTCTTATAAAGGCAAAAAAAAAAAAAAAAGAAAAAAAAGAAAAAAAAAGAAAATGTCTTTCTGTCTCTCTTACAATCTATGGATCCTGGGTAAGTCATGAGCTTTTCCCCCTACCAACTGTTAACTGCCTACAGAATTCAGGGATGGGCGGGGCCTCACAAGCCCATTCAAACGACTCCTAAAGTCACTTTTAAAATGAACAGTTTTGTATGTCTTAGATTTACTTATTGGGGTGTGTGTGAAAAGTGTAGACTGGGATTCCTGGCTATATCCTAAAAGTCATTGGAATTACACCGGTTAATCGAAACTAAAAACTACAGCTCCCGGTACGTCTCGGGACAGTGTTCCCACCCTTTCTTTTGCTATGCACCACCAATGACAGTTAGATATTTGAATAGACCAATAATAGAATGAAACTGCTCATTTGTAGGCGGGGCCATAGGTTCATCCAATCGTAGGGGGGCAAAGAAAACATTCTAGCCAATCTAAGGCTTCGGGGGCGGAGCTTGAGGCGGGGCCGCGGACCGAAGTGCCGCGGAAGATGGCGGCTGAGGCGCTGAGTGGAGGGGAGGCACCGGCCTGCAACTCCGGCCGGAGGTGAGCCAAGTTTTCAGTCCCGCTGCCTAGGAGACGGGGCTGTGGGCTGGCGATGTCGCCGCCCTGCCCTTGAGTCACCGTGGCCCACAGGGCCGGGCTTTGTTCCTCTCTCCCGTGGTGTCTGCGCCGTCGCGCCTGCGGGGGCTGAGGCGCGTAACTGCGGTCTGTGCTCCCGGCCGCGCGAGGAGCCCGCCCGCCGCTCTGGCTGCAGACGTCCGGTCAGGACCGGCACCTGCCCTGGCGCCGAGCGCTTTGAGTGGAAGCTGAAGCCCGGAGTGGGTCAGCGGACACCCCCGCCCCCAACGTCACTGGAGCTTTAAACGCCCTCCGGGGACATTTAAAGTCCCAGTTAGGGACTTGAGTGACCGTGTCCCCAGGCTGGCTGACCTCTCTGGGCTTCAGTCTTCGTCTGTAAATGGACATAGCAGTGCCTGTTTCAGAACCTGGAAGGAACGAAACAGTCCCTTTAGAGCGCCTGGCACCCAGCCTGGCAAATCCTATTTGAAGGAGAACAGCTAAGAACAACACATCGTGGGTTCTGCTGTCCATGAAATTGTGACTTCATTCTTCTTTCAGGAAAGCCGAGTCTGTCCTCATTGATTACAGATATTGGGGACCGATTCGCTCCAACAGAATGAGGTTATTTATATTGTCCCAGCAATGATCAATGCCATGCTTTGGTACCGATGGTAAGGAATGCGAGAGTCCAGGAATTTTGAGAATCTGGGTTTGTGAGCCTGGTTCTTCCTGAGCCCACATGGGCTTGTTTGGGTATCTGGAGGCGTTTCCTATTCTTTGACCTACCCTCACCCTGCCCCAAACTGTGCTGTGGGTTGATAAATGTCATTAGATGCTGTCACCCATCTCCGAAAGTCCTGAATTGTAATGAAAACGAGGACAAATGAAATACTGTTCTCCAGCCACAGGACTCTGAATTCCTCCGCAAGGCTACTGCCAACGGAATCAAAAATTTTAAACTGTTTACTACATGGTCAACACAACACAGTTTTATCTGAGTCTGAAACCTTCTATTGCTGTTATTGAGACAGGTTCTTGCTAAGTACCTAGGCTGGATTGGAACTCCCAATCCTGCTTCAGCTTCCCCTGTACTAGTTATTGCATATTGCATATTTGGGGTTCTTGTGAACTTATTTATTTATTTACTTTGTTGTGTGTGTATGTGGTTGGTTGGTTTGTTTTTTTGTTTTCCAAGACAGAGTTTCTATGTGTAGCCCTGGCTGTTCTGGAACTTGCTTTGTAGACCAGTCTGGCCTTGAACTGAGAGATCCGCCTTCCTCTGCCTCTCTGCCTGGGATTAAAGGATTAAAGGAATGTGCCACCACTGTCCTGCTTAGTTATTTCTTTGAGAGAGAGTCTCATGTAACCCAGCTTGACCCCAATCTTAAACTAATGAATCTCCTGTCTCTACCTCCCAAGTGCTGGGATTACAGGCATATGCCACCAAGTCCAGTTTTATGTGGTGCTAGGAGTCAAACCCGGACTTCATTCTGACTGAGCTATATTTCCAGACCCATTTAATTAATGGGGCTTACTATTTTTTTAATCTATTATCTATCACGTGTGTGTGTGTGTGCACACACAGGTGCCACATCGCACGCCGAGGAGGTCAAAAGATAGCTCACAGGAATTCTCTTCTTCCAGCAGGTGGACCCGAGGAGCAAACTTGGATTGTCAGGCTTGGCAGTGAGTGCCTTCTTGAGCCACCTCACTGGCTGACCGCCTGGGTTAGCATTCATAGCTATGGTGCATACCTCTTTCTTTCTGGTGTCTTAGCTAGATCCTGAGGAGGCATTTGCTATATGAGAACAGCTCCTTGAGATCAACGTGTTGTAGCAGTGGGTACAGGAGCAGCTGTAGATTCAGTACTGGACAGCAATGTGTCTAGTTAATGTCTGTGGGGACTAAAGCCTAGGAAAAGGAGAGAGAAGGGAGGGATGACAGCTGCTTGTTAGACACGGACATGTTCAGGATCGGTTAGTAGGATTTTCTCACGTTGAGCCTCAGTAGTACTGGCTTGAGTTGGGCGTCCCCTGCATTTGGGGTGTCGTCACTGCTATAATCTGGAGAAGTTGAGCTTCATGACATTTTACTGAGCAAACTCATTAAGAACATATATCATGAATCTAAATTCCCCTTCAATCTGCATTTCTCTGTTTCAAATATCAATGACTTAACAGTCTGCTTAATAAATACTAGCATAAAAATTTGAATTTGTAAAGTGCTGTTATTTAAAAACCTTTAAAAATAGCTAGGTGTAAAATTATAACTGTGTTCTGGGATTAGGAGATTTAGAAAAGAGACAAGTTGATCTGGTGGCGGGGGGAGGTTGAATGTTCCTTTATTAACTGAAGTCCCCAAATGGGATTTTGATGATTCCATTCAATTTAGAAGAGACTAGAATTAAAATCTCATCTTTGGAGTTTAGTTTGTTATTTGGTAGGGGCCATTTAAAGAAAATTGTTATTACATATTGTTTTTCTTTTTATAGAACCTAATACTGTATTTACATTTGTGACGTAGTTGATACTGTATATCACAGTTTCAGGTACTGTGTGAGCTTGTTTCTGGGCTCTCTATTTTCCTTGTCCATTTTATTTTCTGTTTTTAATCTATTTGGTAGATTAAAACATACACAAAAACTACTAGATATGAGCCCAGAAGTGTAAAGAGCACTGTGAGCCTCCCTCCCTCCCAACGTCTGTGTCACCAGTAACTTGAGCACCATTGTGTGCGTCTACCATGTGCTCCTCCCATGCTTATTACCCCTACCTCTCCCTTTTGTGGTGCTGGGGAGGTATCTATTGCTGAACTCTGTCCCCATCCCTCTCATTTTTTGCTTTAAAATCAAAATAGTTTAGGTAGGAGTGATGGTGAACATTTGTAACCCTTGCACTAGTGAGGTAGAGGTAGGAGAAGCAGGAGTTCAAGGTCAGCCTCAACTTAGGTAGAGAGTTTGAAGCCAGCCTGGACTACATGAGACCCTGTCTCAAAACAAAACAAAGAAACCAAAACCAAAGTCCATCATCTTGGACAATGAATATATGCTATATAATAATTTCTGTGTAATGACTATCTAACAATAATAAAATTAAAATTTTAAAGAATTGAAGACTAGATATACACATACCTGTAACTCTCAGCATCTCAGGAGGATGGTGAGTTCAGCATCAACTTGGGCTAAAGTTAGTGAGACCTGTCTCAAAAAACAAGACAAAACATCAAAAAAACCAACCAACCAAACAAACAAAAACCCAGAATAAAGCAAATAAAAAAATCTCTTCAAACTATAAATTTTCATTGAAATCCTCCAGAACAAAAGCACTGACTGATCCTTGGACAATATTTATCACTCTGGGTTTTGGAACACACAGATGTAGCCATAGAATTGCTTCTAGCATTAATTGCCTGGAGCTCTTGCCATTTAAAGTCTATAGAAAATAAACTTGCACTGGGTAGTAGTCCCAGCTCTCAGGAGGCAGAGACAGGAGGGTCTCTGTGAGTTCAAGGCCAGTCTGGTCAACAGTTGAGTTCAAGGATAATCAGGGCTATACAGGAAGACCCTGTCTTGAAGAATCCAAACCCCCCCCATCCCAAAAAAAGAAAACAATCTTGCAAATCTTTGACTCTCCTTGTTTGAGGAGTGAGAGATTTAGACAGAATTGGATAGTGAGGAGAGCCTGTTAAAGAACTGTCCCGTAGAGCATTCCTCAAATAGAGAATTTTGATGTTACTTTAAAAAGATGAGTTTTATTTATGTGTACATGTGTATGCCTGTGTGGAGTATATGTCACATGTGTGCAGGTACCCATAACAGGACAGAAGAGGGTATTGGGTTCTCAAGCTGTTGTTAAAGGTGGTTTTAAGCTGTTTGATGTATGTGCTAAGAATTGCATTCCTGGTCCTCTGGAAGATCAGCAAGCACAGTTAATCACTGAGCTGTCTTGCCAGTCCCTGATGTTACTTTAAAAGAACAACATCCACACCTCATTATTATGTGTCTGTGCTGTGGCACACCGGTGGAGGCTGGAAGACAGCTTTCAGGAGTTGGTTCATTCTTGTCATCAGATGTGTCTGGGAGATCACAGGTTGTGCTTGACAGCAAGCCCCTTTATCCACTGAGCCATTTCACTGGCATGTTGGTGTTATTTTTGTAATACAATTAGCTTCCTTCTCATTTTACGTTGTTTTGGGGAAGGAAATTATGAGAGATGTCAACCACAAAAGTAATGCCACTCAAAAATAATTACCAATAAGCCAATAAAGTGGTGGGATGCTCTGAGAAGTATAACTCAGTGTCTGAATTGAGAACATTACGTTGTCATTGAAGAGAACACACTCTTCCATTAGATTCCAGTGTAGGGGTAAGAAGGTAAGCTTAGCCCTGAATTCTTTCACCTCTGTTTTGTCAATTTTTGTTAAGTTGTTGTTGTAGCTTCAAATTAGTTTATGCTGAGATCAAATATAGGGGCTAAATACATTTTGCAAATGGTTGTAGCCTAGGAGATAGGTGTGAGTGTTGTGACTCAGATGGAAAGGTATCCTGGCGGTTGGGAGCCAAGGAATACCACAAAGTCACCACAAGCCTAACAGCTTACATCACTGCTCTAGGGAAAGGTTTCTGCAATGTAACAACTCTGCTCTGACAGGAGACGGTTTCCCCAGCAATGCAGAGAAGTGTGACAACTCTGCTCCACCAGGGCTAAGTTTCCCCAGAGAAAGTGTTACAGTTCTGCTCTGTCAAAGATGTCACATCTCACGACAGACTTCACTCCAGATTTATTGGGAAGAAAGAATCCAGGAGGTGGCTGCCTCTAGGATGAGTTTATAATATACAGGATTTCTTGAGGGGGAACTTTCCAGCTTGGTTTGGGATTAATGGATTTTTGTGGCCTGATTCTGGAGCAAAATTGGGGATTGTTGGAATTCTGCAGCCTGACTCTGGCAAACTCAGGTGCGATTTCAAGCTCGGTCCTGGGGTCGTCAGGGTCAGGGTGTTTTTCCTTGGCCTTTTTTTCTTTCACCATACAATAAGAGGTACACCTTGACAGGGCAGTGTCTCTTAAGGGTTTACATGTTCTAATAGATTACTACTGTTCTGTGAAGCTGTGTGGTGCTGCTTATTGCTCTGGACTATTTCTTGTAGCTATAGTGTTATGATACGACAAGAGATTGGATCTTGGCAGTGGGTCCAAACCATGGCGGGTAGAGACAGATGGTGCTTGAAGGACAAACACGCCATGCAGGCAGAGCTTAGTGGAGAGTTTTATTGGGGGAAGTGAATGGAGAGGGGAGAGAGAGAAAGGGAGTACAGAGAGGCCTCGTGGGATGAGAGAGGGAGGGAGGGAGGGAGGGAGGGAGGGAAGGAGAGACATGTAGAGAGAGGAAGAGGTAGGCAAAGTTTTGCCTGTTAAAGGGACAGGGTGCTGCCTGCCATGCATGCAGGGGTGTTGTGTGATATTTTACTCTTTTGACTGTTTGGAGGGCCCACCACCTAGCTCCCAAATAAATCATACATGGAGGCTTATTCTTAGTTAGAAATGCCCAGCCTTAGCTTGGCTTCTTTCTTGCCAGCTTTTCTTAAATTATCTTGACTACTACCACTTGCCTCTGTGCTTTTATCTTTCTCTATTTCTATATATCTTACTTTACTTCTTTCTTTGTGGCTTGCTAGGTGGCTGACCCCTGATGTCTTCCTCCCCTTGTTCTCTCTTCCTTGGTTCTCCTTTTATTTATACTCTGCCTGCCAGCCCCACCTATTCTTGCTCCTGCCTCATTATTGGCTGTTTAGCTCTTTCAACCATCAGGGGTTTTAGACAGGCATGGTAACACAGCTTCATAGAGTTAAACAAATGCAGCATAAACAAAAGCAACATATCTTTACATCATTAAACAAATGTTCCACAGCATAAACAAAAGTAATACACCTCTTTTTTTAAAGTAATACACCTTAAAATAATATTTCCTAACACAGGGGTAACGCAGGAACGATGCACTCTGCCAGGTCCCCAAGAGGCGGGGCCTGGTGGGCCTGGATGCAAACATTCCCTTTTTAATTTATGAAAAGAGTAAGAGCTGGGTGGTGGTGGCGCACGCCTTTAATCCCAGGACTCAGAAGGCAGAGGCAGGCGGATCTCTGTGAGTTCGAGGTCAGCCTGGTCTACGAGAGCTAGTTCCAGGACAGACACCAAAGCTACACAGAGAAACCCTATCTCAAAGAAAGAAAGAAAAAATAAAAAAGAGAGGACTTTGGTACTTTATTTCTTTTCTGATAGGTCCCAAATAAAGTGATATACTTAACACTACATTTCAGAGCCTCTTAAGGTTGAAAATGCATCAATAGAGTATATACTTCTCACAGGTGGTAAGTCAGGCTTGGACAACTTTAAATATAGCTTGTATCTTGAGAAATGCTGCCAAGGTTGTTCTTAGAGAACAAATCAAGTTAAGCAATTCGCCAGGGAGGAAACATTTAGTTTTGTGGGTTTACAGTTTGGACAGGAGTCAGCCAGAAGATCCAGCTACAGGATGCTGCAGTTTATTCCTGGAGCTGTGTGGGTTCATGGCTTCAGTGCTCTCACAAGTACTTGAGTTTCACTTTTCTTTAATTGATTTTTCAAAGGTGGATCCTCTTTCCAGCCCATTCCAAGTGTATCGTTTTGTAGGCAGAGTACCATCTAGTGGTAAAAGAAATCACTATAGACTGCAACCGGGATGTAAAATGACTTTGGGCGCTGCCATTCTTGGAGATAGCTGCTTATCTGTTTGTGTACACACCCAATTATTCATTTTCCTGCTTCTAACCATATCTGTGCTTTTTAATTCAGGTCCTCATGCTTGTGAGGCAAGCCACTGAGTTATCTTCTCGCCCTCTCCTTGCACAACTTGTTATAATGTTTTTATTTTTTGTTCTTTGTTTAGGCAAGACAAGGTTTCTCTGTGTAGCCTTGCCTGTCCTGGAACTCACAGAGATCTGCCTGCCTCTGCCTCAGACTCCTGAGTGCTGGGATTAAAGGTGTGCACTACCACTGCCTGAATAATTTCCTTATTTTTACATTGTGTGGGGTGTTGGTGGTACACACTTCAGGCTTGGAGTTCATTCTAGCACTGAAGAAGGGATTTTTGAATTCTGATGTTCTACAAAGCCTGAAAACTAAGGTGTGTTTTCAGAATACCAGAAAGGTTCGCAAGAGAGATGGAAAGTCCGCCATTTTTGTCATCTAAATCATTCAGGTTTAGGAAAACAATGGAGCCAGGCATAGTGGTGAATGCCTTTAATTCCAGCACTTGGGAAGCAGAGATAGACGGATCTCTGTGAGTTTGAAGCCAGCCTGGTCTACAGAGTAAGTTCTGGAACAGTCAGGGCTACACAGAGAAACCTTGTCTCTAAAAACAACCTCCCACTCCAGAAAAAGGAGGAAACTATGTAGTGTGTTTTTTTTTTTGTCATATTGTTATTTATTTTTGCATTGGGTGTTAAAGCCAGGGCCTGATACATCCTTTACCTTGGAGCTTCATTCCCAACCCCATTATTCTATTTATGTCACTTGTAGCAAAATTTAAACCCAAATTACTTTGTTATCTGTAGATAACTGCACTTTTGTTTCTGGCCACCCAGACTTGAATAATCACACAGAAATTATATTAATTACAACATGGTTTGGCCAATGGCTCAGGCATATTCCTAGCTAGCTCTTACATCTTAAATTAACCCTTTTCTATTATTTTATATTTTACCATGAGACTCATGGTTTGTTACTTCATATCTTGCTTCTTGGGTGGCTACATAGTGTCTCCTGACTTTGCCTTCTTTTTCCTTGCATTCAGTTTAGTTTTCCTACCTAGCTATATTCAGTCCTGCTATAGGCCAAAGCAGCTTCTTTATTAACCATTGGTAATAAAACATAGTAATAGCATACAGAGGGGAATCACACGTCAGTTAAAAAGCAAAACAACAAAAATTTCCCACAAATCCACAAGAACCCTCCAACTTTGTCATGAAATTTCGCTTTATGTATAGAGTGATGCTTTACCCCTCAGCTCAGCAGATCTTAACATTTTGCCATATTAGCTTCAAACCCTCCTCACTTTTCATAGCTCAGTTATTTATAATGGCACCATTAGTGCCTGGAAAGGATGATCTTCAGGTTTCCTCCTCCCAAGTGTTGGGGTTACAGATATGGTTTATAATCTCAGTACTTGGAGAGATAGCTGGATCCTTGTACTCACTGGCCAGTCATTTTTGGTGAGTTTCAGGTTCAGTGATACCCTTTTTGTTTGTTTGTTTGTTTTGTTTTGTTTTTTTTTTTTTTGGTTTTTCAAGACAGGGTTTCTGGGCTGGAGAGATGGCTCAGTGGTTAAAAGCACCGGCTCCTCTTCCAGAGGTTCTGAGTTCAATTCCCAGCAACCACATGGTGGCTCACAACCATCTGTAATGAGATCTGGCACCCTCTTGCGTGTGGACATACATGGAGG
>NC_022015.1:69273923-69276006 GCF_000317375.1 Microtus ochrogaster | reverse complement strand
AGATCCGCCTGCCTCTGCCTCCCGAGTGCTGGGATTAAAGGCATGTGCCACCATCGCCCACCCCCCCCTTTTTTTTTTAAAGTGGAGAGAGAGTGATAGAGGAGGATACCAGTAGTCAACCCCTGGACCCCACATGTGTGCACATGGCCAACTGTGGCCAAATGCACCTGTGCACACATATGTGCCTGCTCCCCACACAAAATAAAACACATTAAAGAAATTGGGTTTGATGGTACATGACTGGAATCCCCTGCACTTGGGAGGTAGAGGCAGGGAGATCTTGAGTTCATAGTCAACATTGTGCTGCACAAGGAGACCCTGTCTCATAGGAACACCCCCACTCACCAATGAACCAAAACAATCCCTTAAAAATTGAAAGTGTGTGGGGGCTGGAGAGATAGCTCAGAGGTTAAGAGCACTGACTGCTCTTCTGGAGGTCCTGAGTTTGATTCCCAGCAACCACATGGTGGCTCACAACCATCTGTAAAGAGATCTGGTGCCCTCTTCTGGCCTGAGAGCATACATGGAGGCTGAACACTGTATATAATAAAAATAAACAAATCTTTAAAAAAAAAATTGAAAGTGTGAACATCGGTTAGTAGGATGTTTCCCTCGGTTTGAGTTTCGTGTCTTACAGGAATGAATATTGTGGTTTGAATGAGAATAGCCCCCATAGGCTCATATATTTGAATATCTCGTGGCTAGCTGGTGGACTGTTTAGGGAAGGATTAGGAGGTATGACCTTGTTCAAGTAGCTGCTGCAGCCTTATTGGAAGCGGTATTGTTATAGGGAGTGAGCTTTAAGATTTCAAAAGCCCATGCCAGGCTCAGTGTCTTTCTCTGCCTGCTGCTTGTGGATTAGGATGTAAAACTGTCAGGTAGTGTTCTAGTCCATGCTTGTCTGCTTTCTATCATGATGATGATGAACTAACTCTCTGAAACTGAAGCAAGCCCCTAAGTCAATACTTTCTTCTTTTTTTAAAAAATATAATTTATTTACTTTATTTTATGTTCATTAGTGTTTTGCCTGCATGAATGTCTGTGTGAAGGTCAGATCTTGGAGTTATAGATGGTTGTGAGCTGACAGTTGTGGGTTCTGGGAATTGAACCTGGGTCCTCTGGAAGAATAGGCAGTGCTCTCACTGCTGAGCCATCTCTCCAGCCCCTGTAAATGCCTTTTCTTTCTTTCTTTTTTCCTTCCTTCCTTCCTTCCTTCCTTCCTTCCTTCCTTCCTTCCTCCCTCCCTCCCTCCCTCTCTCTCTCTCTCTTTCTTTCTTTTAAAAATAAGAGTTGCTTTGGTCATGGTGTCTTATCACAGCAATAGTACAGAAATTAAGATGAAGATATTCCTTTACCTTTAGCTATCAGACACTGAGACAAAAATGAACCCCATGAAATTGGAATTTCCCCTGGAATCTCCTGTTGGGAAGAAGGAAGTGCTGAGGCCGTGGTGCCAGCTAGAGGGGAGCATAAGTCCTTATCAACTTGTCAGATCACCTTGTGGGGGAACGGGAGCCCAGACAATGGTGATGGGTGGGACTACACCTTGTCTTAGACTGCTTCATTGTGCATACCACTTGCCTTCTATTTAAACCTTAACCTTGCTGAGTGGTGGTGGGGCACATTTGTAATCCTAGCACTCAGGAGGCAGAGGCAGGCGGATCTCTGAGTTTGAGACCAACCTGGTCTACAGAGCAAGTTCTAGATAGTTAGTACTACACAGAGAAACCCTGTCTCCAAAACAAACAAAAACAAATAAAACAAAAACTTAACCTTGTGTCATAACCTGTAAACGAAGACTGCACCTTCGTTTCCTGGCCACCCAGACATGAATAATCACACAGAAACTATATTAATAATATATAAAACATAATTATATATTATTATATGATTTATAGTATATAATAATATACTACACTGTTTGGTCTATTAGCTCTGGCTTCTTATTGACTAACTCTTACATCTTAAATTAACCCATTTCTTTTTTTGTTTTCTCTTAATGTATTTTTTGTTGTTGTTGTTTTTTTTGTTTTTCGAGACAGGGTTTCTCTGTGGCTTTGGAGCCTGTCCTGGAACTAGCTCT
>NC_022015.1:69271743-69272953 GCF_000317375.1 Microtus ochrogaster | reverse complement strand
GAGGAAGGTTGTTTCCTAATTTTCTGAGAAATCGCCACACTGACATCCAAAGGGGTTGTACCAGCTTGCATTCCCACCAGCAATGCAGGAGTGTTTGCTTTACCCCACAACCTCTCCAGCATGAGTCAGTGTTTTTGATCTTGGCCATTCTTACAGGTGTAAGATGGAATCTCAGAGTTGTTTTGATTTGCATTTCTCTGATGACTAAGGATGTCGAACATTTCCTTAAGTGTCTTTTAGCCATTTTAGATAACTCTGTTGAGAATTCTCTGTTTAGGTCTGTACTTCATTTTTTAAAAAATTGGATTATGTGTTCTTTTGGTGTCCAATTTCTTGAGTTCTTGTATATTTTGGAGATCAGACCTCTGTCTGACATGGGGTTAGTGAAGATCTTTTCCCATTCTGTAGGCTGTCATTTTGTCTTGTTGACCGTGTCCTTTGCTTTACAGAAGCTTTTCATTTTCATGAGTTCCAAAATTAATCCGTTTCTATTAATCTGTGTATCACCATGAAGCTGTGGCCTACTGGTAAGGTTCTGGCAGTATCTTTCTCCTTTGGCAGCTACATGGCATCTCCTTGACCTCGCCTTCTATTTCTCTACATCTTTTCCAGCCTGGCTATATTTCTGCTCTGCTATAGGCTAAAGCATCTTTATTCATTTACCAATAAGAGCAACACATATACAGAAGGACCTTCCACATCAATGACCCCTGAAGATAAACCGGGAAGGGGTATGTCACAGTACAGTACCCATTTTTCTCTTTATTTTGGCCACATTGAATCAGTCTCTGTTCTTCACTATTTGTGTGTTTAGTTAGCCTGTTGAAGACAGGGCTGCCAGGGCCCAGGCTATGACCCTAACAACTAAGGTAACACCAGCACTTCAATACAACAAGCAAATATATAATAGAACCTCACAAGTGGAAAGTGTTCCCATTCCTTCAGAGGCTTTGTGATTTTATTATGGAGAATACATATAATGTGTGTGTATATACGGCCACATGTGCCGTAGAGCCTATGTAGAGGTCAAGAGGAGAACTTTTCTCTCTTTCCACTCTTACATGGTTTCTAGGGATTACAACTTGAGTTGCCAGGCTTGCATAGCAATTTCCATTATCTACTGAGCCATATCACTGACTGAAAATTTTTAATGTAGGTAAATATGCAACATTTTCTTTGTGGATTATGCTTTCATATCTTTTTTTTTTTT
>NC_022015.1:69236616-69270858 GCF_000317375.1 Microtus ochrogaster | reverse complement strand
GTAGACCAGGCTGGTCTCGAACTCACAGAGATCCACCTGCCTCTGCCTCCCGAGTGCTGGGATTAAAGGCGTGCGCCACCACCGCCCGGCATAAATAAATCTTAAAAAAAAAAATCCTCTCCCAAACAAAACACCTGGTTCCTAAAGTTTCTTTTTTTCCCTTTTTCTTTTTTTTCTTTTTTCTTTTTTTTAGCATTTTTTGCTTCATGTTTAAATCCATATTGTCTTGAATTAAAAATATTATTTGTTAACTGCTTCATATATTTATATAATTTTGATCATATCTATCCTCATTACCCTCAATTTATCCCATTCCTCTTGAACATCTTATTTCCCACCAGAATCCCCTCACTTTTCTACCCCTTTCTCTCTGTGACCTCCTGAGTTTAATTAGGGCTGTTAGTGTGAGCATGGGTGAGGATTTATTTACCAGAGCATGGGCCACTTGCATTGACTACAGCACTGAAGAACTGTCCACTGCAAGACAGCTTCTCTGACCAAGGCTAAGAGCAGCACAATCTATGGGAATGGACATAAATCGTTAGAAGGCAACACGACAGCATGTTCATTTAGCAAAACAATAGCAGTAGGTTCCTCCTAGGGCCCGTGTCCTTCCTATGTGGAAAAGGGTTCAAATCAGAAGACAGTTGTCTACTTCCTTAAAGTCATGTTGCTGTGTTCCCAGGGTCATATCTTGCCTGGCATGTCAGCATTGGAGCATGCAGGGTCATAGGTTAAGATGCTGGTGATTTTTCTTTCCCATCAGCCTATATACACCTTCTGAGCAGTATGAAATCTAGCTGCAGGGAAGAAGCTTCCAGCCCAGTTCCAACCTAATGTCTCTTAAGTCTTACAACCAAGGTGTGTGGTGTTTAACAAAACAATCTATTAGCAATAGCTTTTATTGTTCTGTGGCCTCTGACCAGTGGGAAGTATCCCACATCTGGCTCTGGGGTTTTCATTTAATAACCTGTGCTGGACTAGAGAGATAGTTAAGGAAGTTTGGTTCCCAGTACCCATGTCAGGTGACACACAACCACCTATAACTCCAGTTCCAGAGGATTCTATTGACTGTGGCCTCTGGGCCACTGCGTGCATATAGAGTACATACTCACAAGCACATACATATACACACATGAAAAAAATCTTAAAAAAATGTGGCTTCTGGAAGCTGGAATTTATTTTTTATGTATGTTGTAGAGATTACCCCTCCTCCGTATTATAAACACACCAGTCTATGCGCTTGTATTATGTGATATTTCATTCGCTATAACCTGCAATGTAGAAGTGAGGGGAAACTGCTGTTGACTTCATCAGAGACTGGCAAGTACAAGTAGCTAGTCTCGTTTTTAATTCTGGTTTGTTCCTCCTTACAGAACAGTGCTCAGAGTCTCAGTAAGTACTGCCTTTCAGACCCCATAATATGTCCTTGTGCCTCCTACATGCCTGGAATTTGTGTAGGCTGCACAGGGACCAGAAAGGAGAGTTCTTTGTCACAGCAGGAGAAAGCTTTGTCCTCTCTCCTGCACTTAGCAATGCCTCATCAGAAGCTTTCGGCGTTTATGTAAGAAGTTTAATTTTTCTTGAACTTGGGTTTACTTAGTTTTACACTTTTGTTGACTAGGATGTTGTCTTTCTTAGTACTAGAAATGTCTAAATGTCTTATGATAAACACATTCTTTGATGCTGTTAGCTTTGTGTTGTGGAAGAAGTGATTAGTGGGCTTTGTAATGTGGGGAACCTCTTACAACTATCTTCCATGTCTTCAACTTTGTAATGTGGGGAACCTCTTACAACTATCTTCCATGTCTTCAACTTTGTATTGTGGGGAACCTCTTACAACTATCTTCCATGTCTTCAACTTTCTTCCTTCTTAAATTATTTTTGTCTCCAAAGACCTTGTACCAGGTGCTCCATTCGGAAAAGGTGAGGAAGAGGCTAAAAAATAATTTGCTTACAGAAAAGTGTGGCATAGTGAGAGTGAATGAACATGGGAGGAGAGTGGGGTGGGCACAGAGGGTAGAGTGAGTGAGATGATTTATGCCTCACTTACACATTAGGACTTCCAGTGGATCTTTTTTCTAAGCCATTTTTTAAAAAATGTATACAATGTTCTCCTGCATACGTGCCTGCCAGCAGAGGGTACCAGACCTCATTATAGATGGGTGTGAGCCATCCTATGGTTGCTGGGAATTGAACTCAGGACCTCCGAATTAACCTCTGAACCTTCTCTCCAGCCAGTTTGTTTTTTCTTTAGGCAGCCTTGAACCTGCTCAAGGCTGTTTAGGGGAAGCATTTTTTTTTCAGGGTGTTAAAAAGGAGGAGGGCCTTGCATTTCTAATCTGTTTTCAAGTGTGTATGTTTGATCCAATTTAGTGCTGGAAGGGTCAGCAGTGGGAGAAATCTTAGTCTTAACCAGTCATGCTCTTGAATCTGTAAGCTTTTACATGTGTACATGTTTCTACTTAAAGACTATGATGTTATATGTTTTATATATATTAATGCTAGAGATAATTTGGTCTGAAACCAGTTATTCCCTTTTAAGGGGATGTGAGTTACTTTGATTAGACAATCATAAGGTTATTTTTCTTGTGCTTCTGCATTTCTTGATTTGTTGTTGCTGTGGTTACTTCTTATTGGCAGGGATTATAAACATTACTTCCATAGTGACTCTTGTTTCTTTCCTGTAATAACTGACACTGAAAAAAAGGAACTGTTGACAAACAATTAAAATGAAGTTGCTTCTCCTGCCTTCACTGCCAAGCACGAGGGAGGCAGAGGCAAACAGATCTCTGAGTTCAAGGTCAGCCTGGGCTACACACAGAGTGAGTTCCAGGACAGCCAGGGCTACCCAGAAAAAAAACTCTTAAAACCAAAACCAAAAGAAACCAAACAAAAAAACCAGAAAACAAAAAAGAAGTTGCTTCTGATTATAGTTGTACAGTTTTTGAATGTCTGAATGTACACAGGAAAACAGTCAAAGCTAGTGTAAAAGGTTGAGGAGATGAGCTTCTAAGTGTTGTAGTCAGTGACTTGAGAACATAGAGATTTAAATTCTGATTCGATTTTCTTAAAAAATTTTTATTGCCGGGCGATGGTGGCACACGCCTTTAATCCCAGCACTCGGGAGGCAGAGGCAGGCGGATCTCTGTGAGTTCGAGACCAGCCTGGTCTACAGAGCTAGTTCCAGGACAGGCTCCAAAGCCACAGAGAAACCCTGTCCGAAAAACCAAAAATAAAAAAATAAAAAAATTTTTATTTTTTGTGTGTGTGTGTGTGTGTGTATGTGTGTGTGTAGGTGAGAAGACAATTTGTGGGAGTTGATTCTTTCCTTTCTTGTAGTTCCTAGGGATCAAACTCAGGTTGTTAGGCATGGTGACAAGTGCTTTTACTGGTTGAACCATCTTGCTGGCCCTAAATTCCTACATGATATAGTAAAAGACATTTAGTAACTACCCACTGAAGATTGGGGCTGTTAAAATTACGCAATATTGTTTTTCAAGGAAGTACAGATGAACTTTGAAGTTTACTTATCTGCATCTTGTTTTCATTGTGCTGTTATTAAAAATTATCAGGCAGGCTGAGGAGGTGGCTCAGTAGTAGAGCATGTCTAGCATGACTTCGTCCTGGCTTTAATGCCCAGTACCACAAACAAAATTTATTACCTGGGTATGATAGTTTACACCTGTAATCTCAGTATTTGGGAGGTTGAGGCAGTAGGGCTACAAAATGGGTTTCAGAGCAGCTTGGTCTAGAGAATGAGACTATCTCAAAAATCAACACACCAAACCAAACCAAACCAAAACAACCAACCAACCAACCAATCCAACCAACCAAAATTGGGGATGTTGCTGGAAAGAGTACTTATCTAGAATGCAAAATCCCAATACCAGAAAGGAAGATCATATCAGTCATGTTAGAAAGATACGTTGTTGATCAGATCTGTTTAATATTTAGAGGCATTGCTTTTCCTGGAACAGTACTTGATAGCCTGGGTGTAGTGGACATTTTATTGTGGAAGTATTTGTATGAGTCAGGCGAGCTTGACTTTACTGCAATATGATATGTTGTCCTATATTCATCTGCTATATAATTGATGACTATGTATGTATATGATAAGGATTGAACGAGCTATTAGAGATAATAGATGGTAAGTACAATCAATGATATGTGTGCTATAGGAAATGGATTAGTATAGTTCTTATTTTTATTACTTTAATTTAATAATAATAATTATAATTATAAATTTTTAGACGTCTTGTAAAAATTTGTTTCAGATCCCCCTGGAACTGCAGTTATAGGCATTTGTGAGCTACCTGACATGGGTGCTGGTAACCAAACCCAGGTCTTTGGAAGAGTAGCAAATGCTTTTAAACTGCTGAGCCGTCTCTCTAGTAATTAACTGCATTTTGAGTCAGGATCTCATCGCATAGGCTGATCTTCAGCTCCCAGTCTTCCCACATCAGCCTCATGGAGAATGCTGCGATTACGGTCATGTGCCACCATGCCCAAAATAGTTATTTTTTTTAATTTAACATTTAAAAACATTTTTGACACTTATTTGTTTTGTGTGTGTTTGTGAGTATGTGTACCAGAGCACGGATGTGGCGATCAGAGGACAACTGGTAGGAGTCAGGGGTTAAACTCAGGTTATCAGGCTTGGCTGTCTCACTGTCTCAACAATTTAGTTCTTAAATATGAGGATCAGGGCCTTGTAGAGAAAAACCTTCTGAGCAAGAGTTAGATAACTTGTGAGTTAGAGGCCTCCCTGAACAGAAAGATTTAAAAGTAAAAGTGGGTTTGAGATATAGTAGTGCAGTGTCAGAGAGCACTTGACTAGCACATAGAACTACTAGCTAAATGAATAAACAACTAAAACCTGTCCGTGGGCCTCCGCCGACGCTGGACTAATGCATAGCTTTATGTAGCCATAAACCTCTTCCATTCTATAAATGCTTTGGCTTTGAAGATCAGATTCCAAGGTCAGCTGCTTCTGTTGGAGGAAGCAGCCTGTTAGGAACCCTCTGCTGTGTTTAGACTCAGGAACTGCAGAACCCTTGGGGTAGGAAGTAAAAAACACAAAAAGCCTTCTGTTTGATTTTTTTTTCTTCCAGTGATGCCATCTGCAGTTTTGTCATTTGCAATGATTCTCCTCTTCGAGGTCAGCCTGTTATCTTCAATCCTGACTTTTTTGTGGAGAAACTCCGACATGAGAAACCAGAGATGTTCACCGAGTTGGTGGTCAGCAACATCACAAGACTTATTGATTTGCCTGGAACTGAGCTGGCTCAGCTGATGGGGGAAGTGGACCTTAAGTTGCCTGGTGGGGCTGGCTCAGCCGCAGGGTTCTTCAGATCTCTAATGTCACTCAAACGGAAGGGTAGGTCTTATGTCTGTGAAGGGCAGTTTTAGCTGCTGAGTGGGCTTTACTCTCATTTTAAGTTTATGTAATCTATTTGTGCCTGTTTGTTTGTATGTATGCCAGGTATATGCTGATGACCATGAAAGCCAGAGGATGGTGTCAGATACCCTGGAACTGGAGTTATAGGCAGTTGTGAACTGCCATGCCAGGTCCTCTGCAAGAGTAACAGTGCTCTTAACTGCTGAAGAGAGCTTCTGCACTGTGCTTTATCCCTTTACATTTGCCCCCTTACTGGGAAGTTGTAATTATCCTAAAGCATTTGTTGGTCTTTTTCTCTCATTTTCATTGGAACTTTTAAAAAATTATCAAACTGTCTAGATGAAGAAATACTTAAACCTGGCATGGTGATGCAAATCTTATAATTGCAGCATTTGGGTGGTTGAGGCAAGAGGATCTGAAATTTGAGGGCAGCTTGGCACATTGTGAAATGCTGTCAGAGAGAGAGAGGAAGAAGAGAGGAGAGAAGGGAAGGGGAGGGGAAGAAAAGGAAAGAGGGAGAGAAGATTATATATATTATATATATTCAGTGTCTGAGAGAGAATATGATTAGTTTAGGTAGTTATCAAGGGCATCTTAATTTTCATGCCCTATGAATCTCTCTCTCTCTCTCTCTCTCTCTCTCTCTCTCTCTCTCTCTCTCTCTCTCCCTCCCTCCCTCCCTCCGTCCCTCCCTCCCTCCCCCCCTCTCTGAGTTGTTCTCTCATTCTGTTGCCTACGCAGATCCCACGAGGCTCAAATGATCGTCTTGCCTTAGCCTTTAGAGTAGCTGGGACTACAGGAAAGTACTGCTCTAGTAAGTTAAAATGATAGTAGAGAAAATAAAGTGACATAGCAGGATAGTACAGTCAAGGAAGCCTGAACATTTTTTTTTTGTTGTTGTTGTTCTACTGAAGATGAACTCAGGGCTACATCCATACTAGGAAATCTTTTTACCACTGAGTTACATAGTTAACCCCTACCAAAAATAAAACAAAACAAAAAAACAAAAAACAAAACAAAACAAAATATAACTAAAAAACTATAGCTGGATATTGTGGCATATTGTGGCATACATCTTTAGTCCCAGCACTCACAAGACAGAACAGAATGATCCTGTGAATTTGAGACCAGCCTGATCTACACAGCAAGCTCCAGGATAGCCAAAACCTCATAAAGAGACCCAGTCTCAAAAATCAAAATAAATAAATAAAATGAAAAAAAGCTACAGTAGTTCACAAATGTTTTCATTTTATGGACTGCTTTGATAAAGTAGGTCCTTCCAAAAAAGCTTATCTAGCAGTAAGTGGTAGCCCTGCTCTGTGTGTATGCATATGTATGTTTCTGAGAATTCTATACATGCATACAATTGTATTTTGATCCTGTCTGCCTCTATCCCTCCAACTTCCCCTGGCCTCCCTCATGTATATCCCCATCTGAGCTTCATGTTCTCTTTCCTTCTTTTCTTTCAGTTTGTTTATTTTTAGATGATCTCATGTGTAGCCCTGACTGGCCTGGAACATGCTACATAGACAAGGGTAGCTTTGAACTTACCAGAGATCTACCTGCCTCTGTTTCCCAGCATTGAGATTAAAGGTGTGTGCCACCTTGCCCAACTCGTGCCCCCCCCCCCCCCCCAGTTTTTCTCTGTGTAGCCCTAGCTGTTTTGGAACTCATTCTGTAGATCTGGGTAGCCTGAACTCAAGAGCTCTGCCTTCCTCTACCTCATGAGTGCTGGGGTTAAAGGCATGCACCACCACTGCCTTGTTCTTTTTCCTTTTTTAATAACCCACAGAGACTAATTTGTGCTCCCTGCATGCACACTGGTTTGGGAACATGAGGAATTTCCCAGTGGCTACACAGCAGCCATCAACTGCAGTAGCTCCTCAGCTAGGGTGGAGCCTGTAAAGCTGACTGGCTTGATCTTGTGCAGGTCTTCTGCGGGTAACCATACTTGCCGGGACTTCATAGGTACGATGCCTGTTTCATGTCTAGAATAGAGCATGTCACAACCTTCCTCTCCACCCCCTGATTCCTACTTTTTTTTTTTTTATCCCCTTCTATTTCATGTTCTTTGAACTTTTGGGGGAAGAATTTTGATATTGATATCCCATTTAGGGTTGAGTACTCACAACCAACTCTTCAAAGCTTTGTGACCATTACGAGTCTTTACATTAACTGAGGCCCACTCGGAAAGGAAGGTGTTCTGACTGAAGTTGAGAGCAGCTCACATCTGTAGCATAAACTTTTAAAGACAGTTTTGCAATTTAGCAAAACAATGGTAGGTTGCCCCTGAAGGCCTGTGGGCCTCCCCAGCCATGGGCTTTTGACCAGACTTACAGTACCAGGTATAAATTCACTCCTGGAGAGCAGGCCTCAAAGCCAACAAGAAGTGTAGAGTTCTGCTTTTTTACTCTTTTTAATAATTCATTTATTTTAATGTACATTGATGTTTTGCTTGCATGTGTGTCTGTGTGAGGGTGTTGGATCCCCTGGAATTGGAGTCACAGATAATAGTGAGCTGCCATTTGGGTGCTGGGAATTGAACCTGGATCCTCTGGAAGAACAGCCATCTCTCCAGCACTGGAGCACTACTTTCGATAAGATATTAAAGAAGTCCTGTTTTATCTTATTAAGTATTAAGAAAATCATTAAGGCAGGATGAAACATTTAAATATTAAAAGATCATATCCTGTACCAACTCTAATGAGTAATTGTCATGACTTCACAATCATGGTTCAGGTTCTTATTTTGTTAGTTTTTAAATATAATCTCAATGTGCTAGGCATTATTTTTTAAATAATGAAAAGTCTTGTTCTCTAGGAATTTATGATCCGATACTGAATTTAGAGAGAATTGACTTGACAGTTGCTCTGACAGCATTTTTGGGTGTGTTTCTAGTTTTTTTTTTTTTTTTTTTTTTTTTTTGGTTTTTCGAGACAGGGTTTCTCTGTGGTTTTGGAGCCTGTCCTGGAACTAGCTCTGTAGACCAGGCTGGTCTCGAACTCACAGAGATCCGCCTGCCTCTGCCTCCCGAGTGCTGGGATTAAAGGCGTGCGCCACCATCGCCCGGCCTGTGTTTCTAGTTTTTATTTGTAAACGAGGACTGCACTTTGGTTTCTTGGCTGCCTACACCCAAAAAAATTACACAAAAACTATATTAATTACAACACTGTTTGGCCAATGGCTCAAATATTGCTAACTAGCTCTTATATCTTAAGTTAACCTATATCTATTATTTATATTTTACCATGAGGCTCGCAGTTTGCTACCTCACATCTTGCTTCTTGGGCGGCTACATGCGTCTCCTGACTTCACCTTCTTCCTGTATTCAGTTTAGTTTTCCGGCCTAGCTCTATTCTGCGCTGCCATAGGCCAAAGTAGCTTCTTTATTAAACAATGGTAATAAAACATATTCACAGCATGAAGAGGGGAATCCTACATCATTTAGTCTTGTTTTTTTTATTTTTGTTTATCAATCTTGTGAAAACATTGAATGAAAGTAGAATGCTTGAATGCTTTTAAAATCATGGTGTTTGGGCTGGTGAGAAGACTCTGCAGATAAAGGCACCACTGCCAGCCTGACCTTGAGTTTGAGTTCCAGGACCCCAGAGTGGAAGGGAAGAACCATCTTCCATAAGTTGTCCTCTGAACACCATGTTTGTCATGCCCCTGCCCCCGAATAAATACATATGCTTAAGTACATTATACAATAAATAAATAAATACTTTACATCGATGGCCTTGTACTCTTTATGTAATACAGCCCTGTCCTATGATATCTTTTTTTTAGAAAAAGGAGTGGTATTTGGATCTCCACTGACAGAGGAAGGCATTGCCCAGATATACCAACTGATTGAATATCTGCACAAAAGTAAGACTACTCAAAGCTTCAATAGTCTGTGTTTAAGGAAGAATCGCCAGGTTTCCTTTGAGAGTTGACTGATGGGTTAGTAGATGCCAACTACTACTCAGCAACAAAGAATTGAACCACTGATTTTCAGGTGGTAGATTTTAAAAATACACTTCCTTTTGAATTTCATGTCAATTATTGATTTGTTTTGCTTTCAAAGATGTAGATAAATTAGATAATGTCTATGAAACCATAAATACCTCCTAGACAATTTTGAAGAATTCCTTGTGCCTAAAGAATTATGAGATTTATTCAAGAAGCATCATAGTTCCATCATCAGAATTCTGTGATTAACATATACTCGTCAGTTAATTCTCATTTATTTTATTTTATTTATTTTTTTCGAGTCAGAGCTCATTGAGTTTTTAGTAGTCCTGCGAGTCATGTCATTGTTCTAAGAGCCCAGCATAACCAAGAACATGTAAAATGTGGGGTTTTTGTATGACTTGATATGCCAGTTGTTTACCAATCAGGCATACCTTTTGACTTACGGGGTGTGAGACGCTGTGCGGGGGAGCACAAAAGAGATTGTGGACTTAAGTCTTGAAAGGGTTGGAGGCGTCTGGATTTGTGTGTATGTGTGTGTGTTTTAAGTTTTTAAGTGTTTTATTTTTTGGCAAGAGATGTGATTAAAAGCATAATTACCCATCAGGGTTTTAGAATGGGGAGATTGTAGGTTTTCAGCTTATTTGTATAATGAGAATTCCTGGCTTCCTTCAGCCCAGCTGCCGTGTGGATGTGCCCTACTGGAGTACAGGGATGTTTGTGCAGCTTGTTGTGGGTCCCATTTATTCCTTTGCCTGGCTCTGAAATGGGGATGCACAAAGATGGAGAAACATGGACAGGCTTCTTCCCGATCAAACAATGTGTCTGTCTACCTCTCTTTTGAAATCTCCTTACACGAGCTTAGAGCCTAGTTGGAAGGGAGCAGCTTATTTGGAATGACCTAAGTTTTCAGGAGTCTCTTAGCTGCAGGGTGATCTCTTAGAATTCTGAGTCACACAATAATGCAGAGGTTCTAGGTTTATTCTTGGCTGAAAGAAACAGTTTATAGGAGCCACAAACGCCCATAGATGAGCTCAACTCTTTGAGAGTCTGTGAGGAACAAGGATAAAGGGATCTTGAGATTTGCTTTTCTTTCATTTTACTTTTCAAGCTTCTTTTTTTTTTTTTTTGACTATTGATTGTGTTAAATTCGTTATTCAATGGTACCTCAGGAGGATGAATGACCTTTGCAGGACTTCTTTTCAGTTTGAGTCATTTCTAGGTGCTCGGGGAATTTTAAGCTTCTCTAGAAATATTGACAAAATCTTGTTTAGCAGGGGTGCTGTGGAAGGTCTTTAAAGGGAAGTCGTGTTTATACTGTGCACACTAACCATGATTCTCCTGTTTCCTTTTGGACATCCATGCTAAGCAGACTTGCGAGTAGAAGGCTTGTTCAGAGTACCAGGCAACAGTGTCCGACAGCAGCTTTTGAGGGATGCTCTCAATAATGGAACCGATATTGACTTGGATTCAGGAGAGTTTCACTCAAATGATGTTGCCACGCTGCTGAAGATGTTTCTAGGAGAGTTACCAGAGCCTCTGCTGACCCATAAACATTTCCATGTACACCTCAAAATTGCTGGTGGGTATAAGAAATAAGAAAGGTGAAAATATTTTTTCAATTTAGTGAAGTCCTTTGTGATCTCCTATTGTTTGTTACTCACTGTGGTGCTGATGCTGCCTCAGACTTCATGGTCCTGATGTACTTATAAATCTTGGCTAGTTAAGTTTGATTTGATCAATTGTCTTCTTCCTCTTCATTCTTCTCCTTTTAAAACATTGTTTTTTTAATTACAAGTATTCAGTGTGTTCATGTGTACATGACATGACATGCATGTGGCGGTCAGAGGACAATTTTTGGGAATTAGTTCTCTCCTACCATGTGGTCTTGAAGATTCATCTCAGGTCACCAGACTTGGCAGCAAGTATCTTTACCTTCTGAGACATTTCACTGACTTTAAATATTTTCCTTTTAAAAAATATTTTTTAAAGTTTTATTTATTTTTACTTTAGATGTGTGGGTGTTTTGTCTGCAAGAGCAACAAAGTGCTCTTAACCTCTGAGTCATCTAAATTCCCTTAAATGTTTTTGATAAATTTCCTGTTGATTTTCGTATCTCAGATGTAGTCCACCATAATACTTAGAACATTTTAATTGCTCAATAAAAGTGTGCCTTCCCATGGGGTTGGGTGTGTCACTGGGTTTATACCTTTCAGATGGTTGCTGGTTCTGTGCTTTTGCCTTGGTTTGGAGGTTTTTCAGGTATTTCCATGCCTAAATTGAGGTCACCTCTGCCTTTGCAAGCTCTTCTTTTAAAAGCATTATTATTTGCTTATGGAGTAGGCAGTCTACCCTCATGATCAATATGGAAAATCTTCTTTCTCACCCTGTTCCCTAGCACCAGTTCCTTCCAGAGGCAACCAGTGCTGTGATATCTAATGTAGTCTTCCAGAGGTGTTTTGTGCACTATGTATATATATTCTTTTCTTCCTCTGTTTATGTAAAGGCAGAATATTACACACATTATTCTGTGTTTGCTTTTTCACTTACTGTATCTTGGAGACTGTTCTATTCTTAGCTCATAGTTTTTTCATTCTTTGTGTCTATGTGGTAGAGAATTTATTCTTAAATTGCACAACTATTATGCTACAGTAGGCTCTAAGTGCACACAGTGTCAAAATCCATGTGTAGTTTTCCACCCATGGCATTTCTTTTCTCTCTTCCCACCCCTTTCCTCCACCCTTCACCTTCTCTGCCTCCCTCTCTCTTTCCTTTTCTTCCTCTCTTTTTCACTACCCCCCTCTGTGAGATAAATGCTCTTAACCTCTGAACTCTCTCCAACCCTTCAGCTGAGACTTTAAAAGTCACATTCACTGGTGATTTTGATAATACAAATGAGGATACATTACTAATATGCATGGAATTTTGCAGTTATATTTCAGAGGAATAAAGTTTTAGATCCTTAAAAAAGATTGGAAAGTATAAATGTTATGTTATGTGTTTGTTTTATTTGCCTTTCTTTTGCGCTCTTCATTTGGTCCATTATCTGGCATCCTCCACTGTGCTGCCCAGTGACTCACTGCTCTTAAGAACATATGAAGGTGTGGCACAGTTGGAGAGTCATCCTGTGCATGATTCCCTCTGGCTTATCCTTTAGCCACAACCTATCTGACTAGGGAAGAGAAGAAGGGCTGACATTGTCAGAGGTGTGTGTGGACCTCTTGATTTTAATTCTGTTGGGTATTGCTGAGACATAGCTATAACTAACTTTTTGAGGCACTGCCCAAATGTTTTCCAAAGTGGTTACACTGGGGTTGGAGAGAGCTCAGTGGTCAGTGGTTGAGTACTGGCTGTTCTTCCAGAGGACCCTGGTTCGATTCCCAGCATCTACTTGGTGGCTTACACCTATCTGTAACTCCAGTTCCAGGGGATCTGATGTGCTCTTCTGACCTCAGTGGGCAGTGCACACACAAGGTGCACAGACATACATGCAGGCAAAAGACCCTTACAGATTTAAAAAAGACCCAAAGTTATTAGATCCTTTAATGCTCCTGCCTGCAGTAGAAGGTTTATTGCTCGTGTTCCAGTATTTGTATTGTCAGTACTTTTGTTCAGATCATCCTAGTAGATGTGAAGTGGTATCTTGTGGTTTTACTGATAGACGATCAAGCACGCTCAGGGACTGACCTCTTGTATGACATCTCCCTTCTTTCCTTTCTCTTCCTCCCCCTCCTTTCTTTTTTTTTAAAACTGACACAGCCTGCTACATTGCCTCAAACAATCCTTCTACCTCAGCCTCCCAAGTAGCTAGAACTATAGGTGTGTGTCACTGTGCCTGGCTTGTGTATGTTATTTTCTTGGAAGGGATGTCTATTCAGTTTGGTTTTTTTCTTTTGAGATAAGGTGCCATTATATGATTTAGGCTGCCTCTCAGCCTCTTGAGTGCTAGGCACATGAGTATACATCATCACACCTAACCTTCTACTTAAATCTTTCCCACATTTTAAAATCGGATTGTCTTTAGTTATTGAATTAGAGTGACTTTATTTTTTTGTGTTTTGTGTTTTCTTTCTTGTGGTGCCAGGGCTCATGCTCTGCCTGCTAACATGTTCATAGTCACACAGGAAATACTTTGCAAAGCCCATTGCCTATTTTCTTTTCTTTTTATAGTATTGGTATTTGAATCTAGTACCTTCCTAAGGTATTAGCAGTTTTGAATTTCCTTTTTGATTGATTCTTTTATTCCTTCTCTTTCTTTAGTGGAACTTAGTGGGAAATAATAATAATATCATTGACTTTTCTTGATGGTCATTCCTTCCTTTTCAATAATTTTTTTTTTCAAGATTTGATGCAGTTTGATGATAAAGGAAATAAGACCAACGTACCTGACAAGGAGCGACAGATTGAGGCCCTGCAGCTGCTTTTCCTCATCCTCCCTCCAGCCAATCGTAACTTGCTCAAGTTACTGCTTGATCTCCTGTATCAAACAGCGAAGAAGCAAGACAAGAATAAGATGTCTGCCTATAACCTTGCCCTTATGTTTGCACCTCATGTCCTGTGGCCCAAAAATGTTAGTATTGAGGGAAAGATCTTCAGGGCTTGGTTTTCTCAGGCTGGGCCCCTCCTGTGGTTGTACATTGGTGAGATTATCAAGGATCCAAGGTCCAGCCTTCATATTTATGATGTTAGAAGCTTAGGAGTCATCAAAGCTGAGGGGCCTGGTTCCTGTAACCTCACTGATAAGTCAGTCTCTAGTAATCCTGCATGACCACTTCTTTCTGGAATATTCTTTTTTTTTTTTTTGTTTGTTTTTCGAGACAGGGTTTCTCTGTGGCTTTGGAGCCTGTCCTGGAACTAGCTCTTGTAGACCAGGTTGTTTCTGGAATATTCTAGCTGCTAAAGAAGCTAGAATTATTTTTGACTAGAGAGTGTGAATCCCATCTTAATAGGGATGCTCCTTGGCAAATCAAATTGATTTCTAACGATTGAAGGATTAATACAAGTTAATTTCCAAAGGTTTAGAATAAAGTAGTGTGATTGTGTGAGATTATATTCTGAGCTGACAGAGCAGTCTAACCTGTCCCAGCTGTTTTACTCCCATATATTCAGTTTTCTTTTATAAAGCTAAATGTGCTTCTTACTGGGGCCATGGCTTCCTTAGTGGCTTACATTTTAAAGAAGGTTGTTAAACAAACAACACATGAACACATGAAGCTCAGGTTCCCTTACCTTTACAAAATAGGCTTTGATGGGAGATGAGATTATGAGTAGCTTACCTGGGTTGGAAACCACAACCTGGATAGATTTGTTACCAGTATCTTTGTCCTTTCTGTGTAAAGTGGGCATGGAGTAGCTGTTACCAGTTACCTCATAAGTTGTTAGAAAAATAATAGCAATAGATTGTTATAGTGACTTTGGGAGGGTTTGAGAGTACAAGAAATAAGGAGTCCAGGTGGTGGGGTGGTGGTGGTGGTGGTGGAGTGGTGTGGCATATGTTTGTGATCCCAGCATGTGATAGGTGTCAGAGGTAAGCAGGTCTCCATGAGTTTGAGGCCAGTCTGGTCTACAAAGCAAGTTCCAGGACAGCCAGAGCTATTACACAGAGAAACCCTGTCTTGAAAAACCAAAGCCAACCAACCAACCAAACAAACAAAAATAAGGAAGGAAAAGTTAAGAGAGAGATTGTGTGTAACATTTTATCTTAGTAAGTAACAAGTCAAAATGAATGGACTACTCTGAGCTAGGAAAAGCCTGAGCCGGTTAATGAGGAACAGATGCACTGACATTTATCCACATTAGGGATCTCCAGTCTCATTGTAAAGGCTTTTGAATTAGCTAACCAAGTTCTAGAGGCCAGGGCGTGAGGCTTATCATCAGAGCAAGTGCTATAGCCTGGGTCTGACCCCTCCCAAACAACCAACCAATGGAGACAAAACTTCCAGTGCTATGGAAAAGAAACAAGCTGTGGTTAGAAAAAAAAGCATGTGAGGTTCCTTGGGAAGAGCAAACAGATAAAATAACAAGGGTGAAGGCATGGCATATACAGATGTTGTAGAAAGGTGTCAGCTCTAGTAGTGTTAGTAGCCTGTTCTCTGGATCTCTTCAGAGCCAGTGTCCTTGACGGCTGGAACAGACTCTCCTTTCTTCTGGGTGTGGTTTGAATCCTAGGTTAGATTTTCTGCTTAGGTGTCTGTGAGCAGAGTAGGAAATGAAGAAAACTTAAAGACTTTCTGATCACTTTAGGGACACATGTCTATGCTATTATGTCATTTCAAGTGACATGTCCTGGCGAACACTTCCCAGTTCTTAATGCCCTTTGTTTGGTCTCTTCCCACTGACTAGGTCACTGCAAATGACCTTCAGGAGAATATCACCAAGTTAAATACTGGGATGGCTTTTATGATCAAACACTCCCAGAAGCTTTTTAAGGTAGGTAAGGCATGGCATTTGGCTGGTAACAGGACAAGGAAGGTGGCAGAGTGGGATCCTGGATGAGAGGTGCTGTTTGAGATCGTGAAGCAGAATGGATAGTGGGGAGGGCTAGAAATAGGAGCCAAGTCTTCTCTGTCCTCTGGCTAACTGGCTTTCTTCACCGAAGGAAGCACAAGCTGGTGGTTGCCTAGTCTTATCTTGCCTGCCTACCCAGGTTCTGTGGGTTTGACAGCACCTTTCATGATGTCTCAGCACCAGCAGGCGGGGTTTCTGAGGGATAAGTTTCTCAAGAACTTCTTATGTCTTTTGTAGATTTCATGGGTTTAGTTCATTACACAAAAGCCACATGTGCTAAACTTTGAAAGTAAAGTCCTCTACTTTGGTCTCCTGCTGAGCATCTGAGCTGCAATGTCTGAGTTTCCTAAAGGCTCCCTACTTCAGGGAGAGGATCCCAACTGTCCTCAAGATAAAATCTTTGCTCACGCTGACCCACTGCTGTTGCTAAGCATTCAGGAATGGTTGTTAGAGTGTACCTCTTTTTTTCCTTTTTTTTTTTTTTTTTGATTTTTATTGAGCTCTACATTTTTCTCTGCTCCCCTCCCTGCCTCTCCCCTCCCCATTTAGCCCTTTCCCAAGGTCCCCATGCTCCCAATTTACTCAGAAGACCTTGTCTTTTTCTACTTCCCATGTAGATTAGATCTATATATGTTTCTCTTAGTGTCCTCATTGTTGTCTAAGTTCTCTGGAATTGTGGTCTGTAGGCTGGTTTTCTTTGCTTTATGTTTAAAAACCGGCTGGGCGGTGGTGGCGCACGCCTTTAATCCCAGCACTCGGGAGGCAGAGGCAGGAGGATCTCTGTGAGTTCGAGACCAGCCTGGTCTACAAGAGCTAGTTCCAGGACAGGCTCCAAAACCACAGAGAAACCCTGTCTCGAAAAGCCAAAAAAAAAAAAACAAAAAACAAAACAAAAAAAAAACAAACCAACATATGTTTAAAAACCTATGAGTGAGCACAAGTGTTTGACTGTGCACAGTGCTCTACCATTAGATAATGTTAGGATTCTTTTCTGTTGCCTAAAGAATTGTAGTCATATTAATCACTGAGCCCTGTTTGTTTGTTTGTTTATTTATTTATTATGTTCTTCTCAGGCTCCTGCTTATATTCGGGAATGTGCCAGACTGTACTATCTGGGCTCCAGAACTCAAGTGTCAAAGGTAAGAACAGGAAACTGGTCTTCAAACAAGGGAAGGATTAAGATTAGTGAAGTTTTTAAACAAAGCGTAACATCATCATTAAATCAGTGCTTTTATGTTACAGTTCAAACTTACCTAATCATTTGTTTTAGCAGGGGCCAAGACTAAGAAGACAGTTGTGGAATTAAAATGCCCCTATGTATAATATACTTGCTTGCTTGCTTTCAGAGGTCCTTAATAGTGGATGATATTTTCTACATAAATGTCACAGCATAGATCATAGGTTAAAGTTTTCTGTAAAATCCATTATATTTTTATAGCCTATGATCTAAGCAACCTGTAAATATCAAGTACATTATAGTAACAAAGGTCCAGTATTACGTAATTCATTCTTTTTTAAAATTTTAATTTAATTAAAATATTTTTTTTATGTGTGTGTAAGTTTACCACTTGTGTGCAGTAGCTTATGAAATTCAGAAGGTGATGTTGGATCCTCTGGAACTTGAGTTACAAGTGGTTGTGAGCTGCCATATGTGTTCTAGGATTAAAATCTGGGTGCTCGGGAAGAGTAGACAGTGTTTTAAACTGCTAAACCATCTCAGCAACCCTGATTTAAATTTATTTATTGGTTTGTTTGTTTATTTCTTTGTGTGTGTGTATGTTTGTGTGGTGGTGGTGGTAGTGGTGGTAGGTCTTGGTTTAAGCTCAGGGTTTCTCAGTGTGGTCTTGGCTGTCTTAGGACTGACTGGCTATATAGAACAAACTGGCCTTGAACTCAAAGAGATCTCCTTGCCTCTAACTCCTAAGTGCTGAGACTAAAGGCATATGTCACCATGCCCAGCTTTTAATTTTTACTTATGTGTATGGGTATGTGCATGGGATATCCATCCCATATCTAGTTCTATATAATTCATTGTTATTCAAGTTCATTGGTATGGTTAAACTGTCAAGTAGTTAAAAGATTTGAGTAGTTAAAAGATTTGTCACTAGAGAGGTGACACATGCTTGCGCACACACATACACACACGCATACACACACACACACAATTTTTCTCACTCTCAATAAGAGGGAGAAAAAATGTATTCTAGATTGCTTTATGTTGCTGTGATAAACACTATGATCAAGTCAGCTTAGGGGAGAAAAGGGTTTATTTCATCTTATATTTCCAGGTCACAATCCATCCTGACAGAAGTCAGGCCAGTAGCTTAAACAGAAACCTGAAGTGGAACCCATGGATGAATGCTGCTTCCTGCCTAGCTAGCTTTCTTGGATAGTCTAGGCTCACCTGCCTAGAGATGCTGCCCCCTATAGTGGAGCTGGGCCTTCCCACATCAGTTATCAATTAGGATATGGCCACAGGCCAGTCTGATTAAGGCAATTGCTCAGTGGAGGTTTCCTCTTCCCAGGTGACTGTTGGTTGTGTCAAGTTGACAATGAAAGTTAGCCAGCAACATTTGAGAACAAATGAGTTTAGAGAAATATATTATGCTTGTGACAGAAAGTTATGTAAGAGTATTGAGCTGAAGCAGTGAGAAGCTGAGAAAGGCCTGCCAGCACCTGACTGACTTGTATTTAACCTGTGTTAGAGACTTAGAGACTGTGTTTTATGCTGTGTTTTCTACTCCTAATTCTTTTTCTCATCCAGCAAATATTTGGTGTGACTAAGAAACAGCATTTTTCTAAATAAATAAATCTACGAAAAAGATTTATTTATTTTATGTGCATTGATATTTTGCCAGTATGCATGTCTGTGTGAGGGTGTCAGATCCCCTGGAACTGGAGTTGCACACAGTTGTGAGTTGCCATGTGGATGCTGGGAATTGAACCAGGGTCCTCTGAAAGAGTAGTCAGTACTCTTAACCTCTGAGCCATCTCTCCAGCCTCAGGAACATTTTAAAAACTAGTTTAACTAGAGTGTTGTTTTCCTTGGAGAACTGTAGCTTTTATTCTTCTTACTACTTCCATGTAGTTTGTATGGAAATGAGTTTGAGCAAAGGCACAATAGCCATGGGCTCTAGGGTAGGTTTATCACTTAAATGTCTAGATGAAGTTAACTTTCACCTTAGGTTTTTGTTTGTTTGTTTGTATATTGTTATTGTTCTGTCTGCTGGGACTAATACTTTAGAGTTTACCTATTGGATAGCAACAAGGATTACTTGAGATTAAAAAGTGTTTTGAAAACTGAAATCAAACAGCTATAATTCTCTATGGCAATATTCTAAATGCATGTTGATTTTCTGGGCAGATAATGGAAGTAGATTATTCAGAGGCCTTTATTAATCGTTTTTCCTTTATCTGGTAATTGTGTTAGGATTTTCCTTGTTCCTGGATATAGTAGCATGCCATGTTTCCATTTCCCACTTCTTTTGATCAAGGTTATTGTAAGAACCCAAAACAAAGCCAGTAGGATGTATTAATTTTTTTTTTTATAAATTTTTCTGTAGGATGATCTTGATTTGACAACCTCATGTCATGCCATGTCCTTCCAGCTGTCAAGATCTCAGAAACGGAATAGGGTAGATTCTTGTTCTCAGCAGGAGGAGACCCAGCAACATACAGAAGAGGCTCTGAAAGAACTCTTTCAACATGTTCATAACATGCCAGACTCAACAAAGAAGAAACAACTTATTCGACAGGTGCCTGGATGCAGGGAAATTGGGTGGGCTCTAGGAGTCACCAGAGAGCACAGCTAAGAATCTCACTGAGGTTTCACTCTCATGTGGAGCAAGCTTTGGCTCAGCTAAAATAGCAGGCTTGTCCATGGAATCACAGTGTACTCCTGTTCTGGAGGGAGGTGTGGAAGTACTTGACTTTCTGCAGTTAACTGTGCTTAGAATATCTGTAATTTTGGTATGTACTAAATTTGCTTGGAGAGAACCAGTGTAAGACTTTAAGACAATCCTGAAGCCATTTTTGACAATTCTGAATCCTCTCGGCCTCTGTGCCATAGTGCTTCCCCTCCTCCCCTGGGAACCAAGGACCTAACAGCTACACTCGCACGTACTCAGTTCCTGAACAATTACTCATATATGTATGTTTTGGTTCGGTCCCCTGGGAAATGGGGTCAAAATGACCTCTTACCTCATCTGATCTGGCAACAGCTCTCCAGTCAATTATTGGTAATAGCCTTTTCAAAATAAGCCAATCAGAATAGTCAAAGAACAATCCCCCTTGCTTCTGTGGCCCCTTTAAAAGTAGACTGTACCAGCTATTCAAGGTCCCTCGGCTTCCCGAATGCTGGGGGACCCTGTCATGACAGAATTAATAAAATCCTCATGCTTTTGCATTGGCTGTGGTGTGTGAGATGGTCTCTGAGGGCGACTCCTCGGTGTTTGGACGCTAGAGTCCAACATTTGGTTCCCTGACTGGGAATCGAGTCGCTCCCAGACACACTCTAGACCCAGTTGGAGGTATAAAGAAACAAGCTCATTTTTATGTCTGTCTGTTTGTGTTTCTGTTTCTGTGTAATTATAAATCAGTAACTTGAGAATTGTACTTGCGCAGGGTCTGTATTGAAACAGGACTAAGGAAGGAGGCAGATGTGTCCTGAGATCCCTTGCCCTAGCCCTGAAAGACGTTTCATGGGCATTTATGGGAGGGAGGGGCGGCCAGCAGGGGAGATGTGATCCTCCATCTGTATTTTTGGATCTGTTGCCGCACAGCTTCTGATTTTGAGTCTATGTCTGTCTTTTTGTTCTTGTGTATTTTCAGTTCTACACCAGAGTGATGGTGAGAGCACCAGCTTCTGGTTTTGAGTTTGTTGTCTGTCTCTTTGTATTTTTGTTTTTGTATGTCGGTTTGTCTTTGTTAAAATCCACCTGCAGGAATTCAGAACCTGGCACTGGCCCCCTGGCCATCATCAGTTTCCCTGATTCCGAAAGCAGCCCCACTGCTGGAGGAGGTGATGGCTGCCCCTCCCCAAGCCCTTTGTCTTCTCTCTTTCCTGTACAGGAGCAAAAGAAACCCAAAATCCAGGCACCTCTGGTTCTTCCTGATATCCAGCCGTAGTAGCTAACATGCATGTGTTACACTTGTAAAAGTGGAGAAGATGGGCATAATGGTGTGTGCGTGCACACACACACAAACATACACCCCCCAAATAATGAATGAGAGCTTTGGCTTAAGACTATACACTAACTTGACTCTTCCCCTTTTCTTCTGGAGATGCCGCTACAGAGATTCCTCTGACAGCACTGGAAGTCTGCATTCAGTCTTTTTCCCTTCACAGCAGCACTGGCAGACAAGTGTGAACTCGAGTTAGAGAGCTTTAATACCTTTGGAACATTCTTAGGACTGTAGCTCAGTTGGTAGAGTGCTTGCTCTACATTCACGAGGTCCTGGGATGGATCCCTGACACCTCATAAACTGGGAATAGCCTTCTAGTTTTATAATGTCGTGACTTGGAAGATGGAGGCAGGAAGATTAGGAGTTGAAGGTCATCCTTGGCCATATAGAGAGTTGAGGCCAGCCTCTGCTACATGAGATTCTATCCTAAAGCTAAATCCTGACTCAGTTGTTAAACTGAGGACTGTCATGGATTGTGCTAGTAACTTTCTATTTCCAAGGTAATTGATGCAGAATAATTCTGATTTACTGTCAGGTCTTAGACGAGTTCATAAATCTTCTGGATCTTGGTTTTCTATCTGTAAACAGAGATAATGAATGTCGCTTCTGCTTTTGTGATTGCTTATCAACCTGCTTTCTCCATCTAAACAGACTCTTTGGCTCTGGGTTTCTACATTCAGCTGTTACTTGCCCTAGACTGTCACTTCTTGAAGGGACAATATTAATAAAATGTACTGTGTATTTTCTTGTAGTTCCATAAGCAGTCTTTGACTCAAACACCAGGGCGAGAGCCTTCTACTCCCAGAGTCCAGAAGAGAGCCCGTTCACGCTCCTTTAGTGGGCTTATTAAGGTGAGCCTGCTGTGCTACTGCTATCCACATTGATTCTCAGGAAATTTATGTCTTATTTTCTTGTGCACAAAGTGCTTAATTCTATTCCTTGGAGTTCTATAAATGGTTAATTGGTGAGGGGACAGAGTTTGGGAAGGTTTTTTTCCAAAGCATTTTACTGTGTCACCAATGAAAGGAATTCTATAGGAACTCTGTAGAGAAAGCAGCAACAGCCTGCTCTTCCTCCCTGTGTCTAAGGATGGGAATCTGGCTTCCTGCTTCACACTTTATCTCCCCACCCACCCCCCCATAGGGTTTCTCTGTGTCACAGCCCTGGCCATCCTGGAATCCCTCTGTAGACCAGGCTGTCCTTGCACCTGCCTGTACCTCGGGAGTGCTGGGATTAAAGGTGTGTGCCACCACTACTGCTCAGCCACACTATACACTTCTTTATGCAGTTTGCTGCATGTGTGGGGAAGTGAGCAAGCTGAGGACTAAGGAAATTGTTGGACAAATGGATTTTCTAATACCTCAGTGGATTTTGATATCTTTAATTTTGGTGAAATTAATGATTTCATTGCTGTTTTAGTCTCTTTCCATGCATCAGAATTATTAGAAATCTTGTTTTTAGAACAAATAGAAAATATATTTCTGTGTTGTTGCTGCTGTCCCCGTGTGCAGACGACTGAACATGAGTGCAGTTAGTGAATGTTGCCATCAGGTGGCAGTAGGTGATTTGGTCACAGAGCTCTATTTCCATGCCTAACTAAAGCTGCTAATCCAGAGCGACTAGCTCTATTCTTACTTCTACTTTTCTTGAAAAATTGTTTTAACATTGTTAAAGTATATAATTCTACAAATATCAAGGAGCCTTTTGACTAAAACCTAACATTTTTTTCTCTAACAAATGTATGCTTTTTAATTTTCTCCCCTTTTTGCTGGTCCTTAGCAGTTGCAATTTCATTTAGCCCTCCTTTTGATCCTTTTTATATTTTGCAGAGGTCTAGAATCCATTCTCCATCCTCACAGATGGGCCAGTGGCCTGTGGGATGTGACACTTGCTGCTGGCCAGTTTCCTTTGCTCTCCACAATGGAGTGAGAAGGCAGCTTGTGGGATAGGAGACAGCGTTTGCACGTCACCTCTCTGGTCAGGAGATAATATCCAGAAAATAGAAGGAACTTGTATAGCTCAGGATTGCTGAAAATCTAAGCTCATTATAAAACAGGCAAATAACCTGAATAGACATTTCTCTCTAGACACACACATGACCAAGAAAGACAGGAGAAGCTGCTCGTCTTTTTTTTTTTTTTTTTTTTTTTTTTTTTTTTAGTTTTTTGAGACAAGGTTTCTCTGTGGCTTTGGAGCCTGTCCTGGAACTAGCTCTTGTAGACCAGGCTGGACTCGAACTCACAGAGATCCGCCTGCCTCTGCCTCCTGAGTGCTGGGATTAAAGGCGTGCGCCACCACCGCCCGGCACCGCTCATCTTCATAATCATTTAGGGCATGTAAAGCAAACCCACAGTGCTGTGCACTTCATACCCAGGATGACTGCTGCCCCAAACAAAGTCAAAAATGTTGATGAGGATGTAGGGAAATAAAAACCCTGTACACTACTGCTAGGAATATAAAGTGGCAAACCTGTTGGGGGAAACAGTACGACAGTCTCGGGAAATCAACAGCAGAATTACTTCTTGATCCAGCAATTTCAAATCTGTGTATATACCAATGAATTGAAAGCAGGGTCTGGGGAGTTATCTGTATGCCAGTGTTCGCGGAAGCATCATTTACAGTGGCCACAAGCGAAAGCAGGCTCACTGTCCATTGAAGGACTGAAGATGCAAAGTGTAGAGAGAGTGGAAGGTTGTTTATCCTTAGACTGGAAGGAGAGTCTGGTGCACTCCTCACTGTGCTGGGCCCTGAATTACATAAGCCAGTCACTAAAGGCCGAATGCTGTACAGTTCTGCTGATTTGAGGTACTAAAGTGGTCAAGTCATGGAGACAGGAAATGATTTGTGACTACCTGTGGCCAGAGGTAAAGAGGGAATGAGGCGCTATCTTTTGTCTAGGAGGAATAGTGTGCGAATGGGTGAGCTGGCTGTGTTTTATGGCACTGTGACTGTAGTAATGCCACTGAAATGGGTAAGGTCGTAAACTTGATTGTAGTTCTTTTTGAGACAGGGTATTGGTAGTTATTGCTTGAAATGTAGGTGTTGTTATTGGCTATTGCTTACTTCTTTACTAAGGGAGTACTTGAACTTCATAAGTTATTAAGATAAAACACTTTAGAACATGATTTTTCCTTTTTCTTTTTTTGGTGGCATTATCAGCTGGATTCAGGGCCTCATACATGTGAGGAAGCTCTCTGTCATTGAGCTACACTCCAAGCCCAGGACAGCTTTAAACACAGATGTTATACTAGCAAATTTTATAAAACAGAGGTGCAAGGTGTTTTCATTATAAATGAAGAGACTCAGTAGTTGCTCAGTAGCTCTGCAGTGAAGTTTATCTCCTAACCAGAGAGGTGATGTGCAAACGCTGTCTCCTGTCCCACAATCTGCCTTTTCACTCCATTGTGGAGAGCAAAGGAAACTGGCCAGCAGCAAGTGTCACGTCCCACAGGCCACTGGCCCATTCATGAGGATGGAGAATGGATTCTAGACCTCTATACATTTTTATTTGTGAGTGGTATTGGGGTGTTGCACATGATAGATCCAACTCAGAGTGCCCTTTTGAAAATTCCCTGGAAGCTTTATAGTTAATCTGTGGATCCTGGCATTCCCAGTTCAGCATCCTCAGGTGATTCCTTCCCTCTGAAGGCCTTATTTTTCTAGAGTGTGTGTGTGTGTGTGTGCGCGCGTGCATGTGCACACATGCACTTTAGCTATTTGGTTTCTTTTAAAAAATAGCTATTTAATATTTAATAATCTTTTAAAAATTAAAACTTTGGAGGCTAGAGAGATGGCTCAGCAGATAAGAGAACTGCTGCACTTCCAGAGGACCAGAGCTCAGTTCCCAGCACCCACCTTGGTCAGTTTTCCACTGCCAACAATGCCAGCTTCAGGGCATCTGATGTTGCTGCCCTCTGCAGGCTGAGAGCTCACATGTGCGTGTGCATGCACACACACCAATAAAAATAAAAGAAAGTCTAAAAAATATTAAGACTTGTAGAAATTTGCTTTTTTCTAGTTTTACAGAGGTGTGTCTGGTAGTGGGTTCTGCATCAGCCTTATTTTAGAAGAAGGTTTTCCTCTGGGGTATGTCATGTAAATAACCGATCACATCAGACTATTCTGAACCCCGCTGTTGATAGTTATAATGTAGAGTTTAATACTTTAGTTTTTTAGTTCTGTTTAGTATTTTTTTTTCCTTTGGTGCTTTAGTTTTGATGATATTCTTGTTTTGAAATTCAGATTTCTTCTTCGGGCAAGAAGGGGGCTTCTCTAAGATAGAGTTGTTACCATGAGCTGCACTGAACACCTTATATTCTTACTGTGGGTCAGTGGTCATGTGACCTCCCCCCCCCCCCGAGAAGGCCTGGGGCCTTTTATGGCTGTATTAGAAACTCTTAGAATAACTTCTGGACATTTACTAGTCATGTGTGAGGAAGGACAGAGAAGCAGAATCCTAGAGGACCCAGTCTGTAGTTCCCTTAGTGGGGAGAGGAAGGGACCCTTAACAGCTGCTAGAGAGAAACATTTTCCACAAGCCCCACACCTCCAAAAAAGCTCAACCCTCAAGAGTGACTGGTAGTTCTTTCAAGCTCACAGGTATATTAGCTAATATTAGGTAGGTTAAATCACCCAGAGAGACAGTTCTCATTGTTTGCTATATGTCTTCCATTCCTTTGTATGACATGGCTTGAGTCTGTGCTGAAGTTACCAGGATTTTTTTTTTAATTGAGGAAGTTGTAGTTTTGAAGATCATTACAGCTACAAAAGAGTAAATGCTCATGAACAAAATATTTTCTGTTTCTAAATCAGCGCAAAGTCCTGGGCAATCAGATGATGTCAGAAAAGAAAAACAAGTCCCCTACTCCAGAGGCTGTGGCCATGGGTGAACGGAAGAGAGTCAGCAAAGAAAATATGAGCTTGGTAAGAACACATTCTTTCCCTGTCCTTTTGTGGAAAGGAGGAGGCTAGCAGGCTGGCGCTTGTTCTATTATGAGTCTCTGGCTCTGTCAGTAGTGCTTAGGGCCTTTTCTGTAGGCTTTCACCAAATCATTTGATATGTCTGTCTTTCTTTCTTTCTTTCTTTCTTTCTTCCTTCCTTCCTTCCTTCCTTTTTCTTTCTTTCTTTCTTTCTTTCTTTCTTTCTTTCTTTCTTTCTTCCTTCCTTCCTTCCTTCCTTCCTTCCTTCCTTCCTTCCTTCCTTTCTTTCTTTCTTTCTTTCTTTCTTTCTTTCTTTCTTTCTTTCTTTCTTTCGAGACAAGGTTTCTCTGTAGCTTTGTGCCTGTCCTAGAACTAGCTCTTGTAGACCAGGCTGACCACGAACTCACAGAGATCCGCCTGCTGGGATTAAAGGTGTATGCCACCACTGCCCAGCCACTTGATATGTTTTGAGTTCAAGAAAGATATAGCATGTGTATTATTTTTTTTTAAATATTTATTTATTTGTTATGTATACAATATTCTATCTGTGTGTATGCCTGCAGGCCAGAAGAGGGCACCAGACCTTATTACAGATGGTTGTGAGCCACCATGTGGTTGCTGGGAATTGAACTCAGGACCTTTGGAAGAGCAGGCAGTGCTCTTAACCACTGAGCCATCTCTCCAGCCCTAGCATGTGTATTATTAATGTGTGTTTTGATGCTATGATAAACACTGACCAAAACTCAGGAAACAGAGGGTTTATTTATTTAGCTTACAGCGTACAGTCCATGATGGAGGGACGTCATTGCAGGAATGCAAAAGGCCATGGAGGAACACTGCATACTGGCTTGTCCCCATGGCTCTCTAAGTTTCTCTCTCTCTCTCCCTCTCTCTTCTTTTTTATGTAGAACCTAGGACTATCTGCTCAGGGAGACATCCCCACAGTGCCTGTAACCTTCTACATCAATCATTAATCAAGAAAATGCGCCTAGGCTATTTCATTAAGCTAAGAATAGCCAGTTAAGATTAGCGAGGTATACTTACGTCTCTGTAAAGAGGCCCTGATATCTGATCATTTAAGCCACTGTACAGTTTTCTCATTACAGTTCTTTTCTGGCTCTCCAACTGTCACAATGACACCAACAAGATTGAAATGGTCTGAGGGGAAGAAAGAGGGGAGAAAAGGTAATTGTTGTGGTTGTCCTCTGCTCTTACTGAAAGCATTCTTGTCTGTTTTCTATCAGCAGCGTTTCTTGTTTGGAATGGCTAAGGTGCTGTAACTGTAGTCAGAGGGAATTTGGATGGTTATTCTACTTAGCACTGCCCTTAGGTACTGAGGGACTGTTTCAAATACAGACCTACTGGACAGACAGGACCCACACATCAATATATGTTAAACCGAGTGGGATAAGTACAAATGCTGTGTGAGGCTGAGAACGGCCATGCTGAGAGTCCACTCAAGTCACCTTGCTCTTATGTGCAGACTTTAGACCTGGTCACCAAAGTTTTTCTTTTCTTTCTTTCTTTAAGACAGGGTTTCTTTGTATTTCCTTGGCTGTCCTGGAACTCACTCTGTAGACCAGGCTGGCCTTGAATTCAGAGATCCACCTGCCTCTGCCTCCCAAGTGCTGGGATTAAAGGTATGCACTACCACCGCCCAGCTTTTCTTCCTTTTCTGAGACATGATTTCTTTCTTTCTTTTTTAAAAAATTTTATTGATTTTTTTTTATTGTGCTCTACATTTTTCTCTGCTCCCCTCCCTGCTTCTCCTCTCCCCTTCAACCCTCTCCCAAGGTCCCCATGCTCCCAATTTACTCAGGAGATCTGAGACATGATTTCTTTTAGGTTTTCCAGGTTGGTCTTAAGCTTATGATCTTCTTCTGCCCTCTGAGTAGCTGGGATTTTAGGCATTATATAGGATTGTATAGCACCACATCTGGCTTGTTTTTGGCTAATTGAATTAAGTTCTCCACTCTTCTCTCTTGCATTTTGCATCTTTAGCTCCTTGATCTGCTTTCACAGCTCATTCCCAAAAAGCATCTTTAGGTCTGAACTCTCTAGTCTCCTCACTTGCAATTCAGGGCCTGTCTGCCATGTATCTCTCTTATAGGACAATGGATACAATCCTAGCTGTTCTTGATACTGATGCTGAAATCACCTCCAGAAGAAGATAGTGCAGTGTCTTCTGTTTAGCAAAGGACTTCTTATTTTGGCCACTGTTGAAACTTTGGGTCATAATTCCTTGTGTGGAGCTGCCTTGTGCACTGGTGATATCTAGCAGCTTTGATTCAGCAGATGCTACTAGCATCCTGCCCTCAATTATAACTGAAAACTCCTCCAGTTATTACCAGGGTCCCTTCTGGATATGGGGGCAACATTATCCCACATGAAAACACATGATAGAGCCCCCACTCTTCAAGGGGCATTATTTTTAGTAGTCAAATCTTTCTAATTCTTTAAAGACCAGCTGAACCTTCCCTCCCTGTCCTCTTTGAGGCCTTGTCTGGCTAACTGAGCCGTTGAACTCTTATCAGCACTTCTAAAGTATGGGCACTGACTATGATTTATGGTATTTACTTCATCTGTATTGTCATATCTCTGCATCTGGTCTGAGGAGGCAAGGGTCAGATTTAAGAATATCAGTTAAAGTACCTGCCTAGAATATACAGTGCCCTGGGTTCAGCCCTAGTCCTGCGAACACATGTGCAAGCACACCCGACTGCCCTCAGTTCTTTTGCTCTTCTCTTTGTCTCAGTAGTGTCAGTGGCTTGCTGCTCTTGGTTTTAGTAAACGTTCTCTGGTGAGCAGGGCAGTGCTGGTAATAGTACAAGCTCCATGTTCACTTAGACTTGGGTCAGCTCTCCATGTTAGTGCTTGATAGCTTTCTATCCTGGGACAGGTTAGCTTCTGTGGGCTGCAGGTTCTGCATCTGTGAAATGACAGCGTACTACCTTCTCCATATAGGCAGCTGTTAGGATAGACGAGGCAATGTACACAGGAACTGGGGGCAACAGCCGTCATCATTCGTGCCCCTACTGAGTGATGACTGCTGCTGTCACTAAGAAGACGTAACAAACTGGGATTAGACCAAGCAGACTCGATGATGTTTACTTGGTGGAGGGTCACATTCTTGCATATTTAATCCTAAATGTAGAGAAAATTCTAAGTGTAGATTCTGTAGCTTTTAGATGGGGTATTTTTTTTTTAAAAAATGAATGTTTTAATTAATGCCTAATCCTCTTATTTCTGTTTTAACCTAGGATTCCTCTGAAGGGTCAGCTAGAGTTCCCCTGTTGTCTACAGTGAAGTTCTCTTCAGTGGGACAGGTGTTACTTTTGTTCCCAGTGAAGCTTGCAGCTTGCTCCCTGCATTTTGAATTGTGAAAGCCAATCAAACCATGACCAACTGATACCTCTAACCCACTCACTGGATGTCTCTGAAGCTGTGCCTCTGAGAGAATGCTCTGTTCTCTGTGTTTGTTTTTAATATGAGGAAGCTTACACAGTGCAGTAGGTGGGCAGCTATGCTTAATCAGTGTGCTGGGTCGGTTCTGTTTCTTCTTAAGAATAGGAAATTTTATGTTTAATAGCTAGTAATATGTTTTAAAAGCACTGTCAGTCTTAGTGGACTGTTATATATTAACTGGTATTTGGGACTTTTCTCTGTGTTGTTAGTAGTGAGGAAGTGACTGTTTATTTACTTGTTTTAAAAGCCATCGTTTAGATTCACAACCTACATGGATTTTAAGTTAAATGCCTTTGACCCCTTTTCATTTTGAGCTTGAGAAATCTCTGTATCTTATTATGTTCAAAGAATTTACAGCTTTCCTAGACATTCTATTATTTCTTATGTCTAATTTAGGGGATTTGACCTGGCAATGAAAAAGAATTCAATACAGTATATTTTAACAGATTTCAGCTACTGAACTGCACCCCCATGCCTCACTGTCTTCCCCTCAGTGATCTGAGAATGGTTGTGTGGTTGTTAACTTGCTTTCTGCATTAGTTTCCTCTCACCTGAATATCTCTGGTTCCACTGACACCTCTGTGGCAGACTCCTGGGGCTTGAGAAGAGCTACGAACTGATCCATAGAGCTTGCTGCAATCTGCATGTGGTAGAGACTCTGGAGTCATGCCTTGAGGGACTGGTTGGCCTTGGTAGGATCCTGTCACACATTCCTAAGTATCAAATATGCCACTCAACTGTCTCCTGAGAGCAGCTTGAAACCAGGAAAGACATACATAGCAGTCTCTGCAGGGCCCATATGGAATAGAAGAGCCCCCACAGGAGCAGTTGTGGTGTTCTCCCAGTCATCAAACAGTTGCTCTCTGCCCCTCTGTCAGGATGGGCACAGGAGCCACTGCCCAGTGAGCATCAGGTGGAAGGTGAGGATGTTGAGGTACAGGCTGACTCTGCAGAACTGTGCAACCATCCTCACCCCACTGTGGGGATCCAGGTACACAGCAAAATACGGTTTGCCAACTTAGTGATAGACAGTTGAAAATGCTGTGTTACTATTGAAATGAGAGCCACCTTCAGGGTAGCAGAGGCTGACTTTGTGTCTGTCTGTCAGCCTCTTCCATCCTATTCTGTTTATTCTGTTGCTGTAGTAGCAAACGTAAAGGGAAATGTGGTAATTGGCTTTCCTGCTGGATAGTTTGGGAACAGTGGAGGTGTTTAAGTTTCTTTCTCGAAAAGAGTTTAGGTCATCCTTAAAGATTTCATTAACAAGTTCATTTGTCTAGGTTTCTGTTTGACTCTTTTTGTTGTTACTAAGAAAAGGTTTATTATTTTTTTTAAATAAATTTCTTGTGTTAGGTATATAGTGAGGTCAAACAGAAATCCTTTTGTATTACCGAATAAAAGAAGCTCTTCCCAGCATGAAGCTTCCTTTAAGTGTGTTCCACCGTGTTGTACTGTGGCACTGGGCGGAGAGCCTGCAGGAGTTTGGCTCTGTTAGAGAGCGAGCGGGACCGAGGGGTCGAGTGTGAGCGATTGGGGTCTGGGGAGGTGCTGAGAGAGTTCACCCCATGCACATGCTCAATTGCTGGCCTCTTGGGCAGCTACCATGTGTATTTGGGAATGTGTATTTTATTTATTTATTGGCTTAGTTATTCTCTTGCTTTAAGGGTATTATAGGTCATTTTTTTTCTTCTGAAGCTGTGATCCAGTGCAGAATAAACTTGAGGAATAGCATAGACTCCTGTGTCTTGTACTATGTGGCTGTTCTAATCCTGTGGTGTCTTCTGGGAACCTCAGATAAAAGTTCCATCATTGCTCCGGAAGATTGCTGTTGCCCTTCTGACGGGGCGTACACTTGCTGTTTTTGAGCCAGTATTTAACTAAGGTTTTTAACATATATCTTTTTTTTGTTGTTGTTGTTTGGTTTTTTTTGTTGTTTTGTTTTGTTTTTTAGGCAGGGTTTCTCTATGTAGCCTTGACTGTCCTTAGAACTCGCTCTCTAGACCAGGATGGCCTTGACCTCAGAGTTCTCCTGCCTCTGCCGGGGATTAAAGAAAGGCACGGGGATTAAAGAAAGGCACGTGCCACTACTGTCCAGCTAACCTAACCTGTGTCTTAAAAGATGTTTGTTGTGTTTATTTTTTATTGTTGGAGCAGTCTCTTTGGAAGTACTTTTCCTTTCTTTTTGGGGTTAATTTTACCACAGGCTTTGACGTTGTGTCAACATAGGCTAGTATATTTGACAGAGGGCCGCAAGAATGAAGAGATAGATCATGTTGGATTTGGATCTGCACTGGGTGAATGAGTGGAGGCTGAGCCTTTATCTAATCTTTCACAGAAGTGTATTTTCTCACTGAGATTAATAATCAGGTTTGAACCTCCCCTTCCCCAACTCATACCCACTGTGAAGGAAACGAGAATTGGGAGACATTGGTTGTACCAAGCTCCAGACGTTATAGAGGCATGACTGTTGAGTTCTGAGGGAAGCCACAGTTGACCCTCCACACAGAACGTGCTTCACTTGGAAGGTCCTCCTAGAGCAGTTAGGATTGCTAAAGAAGCACCCATGGCAGACTCATTGTCAAAAGCAGGCTTTACTAACAGCTAATGCTGAGAGCAGTGTGCAGTTGATGGAGGTGAGCTAATAAGGAGATGGAGGATAAATAGCCTGAGTGCTTATGTCACCATGGAAACTGGAGTACATGAGGCCATAGCCCAAGCTAAAGAGCCTCTGACATGCGTGGACCAGTGGGCTGTAGAGAAGGCATTCTCTCACCCAGGGCCTTTCAGCAAGGCTTGCCTGTGCTTGCCATGCGCTCGCTCACTCGACCCCCAAAAGGTTTCTTAAGAAAAGGTTGCACCTGTTTGTTACTTTTGGTTATTTTGCATATATTTATGTAATTATAAAGAAACAGCCAAATATATTGTTTTTATATTCATGTAATATTCTGAAATTAAATTTCTGTTTCCTATCTGTGCGTTCTGACTGGTCTCTTGGCTGACATTACTTTGAAGAGAGGTGGCTTCTTATTCTAAGGGACATGAAACCTCTGCAAAGTGCTCTTCTTTGGTGTGTTTCCCGCGGTGGGGGAGGGTTCAGGAGGAGTGGGTCTTTAGTGATGGAGATTTGACTAGATGAGGTGGCACACACCTCTAATCCTGGTATTTGGGAGGCAGAGGCAAGAGATTGTGAGTTGAGGCCAGTCTGGATTACATAAAGCAAGGTCATTTAAACATAAAACAAAGCTGAGGCCAGGCATGGTGGCACTCACCTTTAATCCCAGCACTTGGGAAACAGAGGCAGGTGGATCTATGTGAGTCTGAGGCCAGCCTGGTCCTGGAGGACAGCCAGGGCTACATAATAGACCTTGTCTCAAAAACCAGACCAAACCAAAAACAACAAAACTTTGAGCTCTGGGGTAGGTGGCCTGTTCCTTGAGGAGAGCAAGTTTTCTAAATTACTGTCACAGTATTCCATATTGTGGGGAACAGTAGCTCTGAACTGTATGTCCCAACAGATTCCGCTTTACCCATCTTCCTTTTAAAACGTCTAGAAATAGATTGTTTTTACTCATTGTGCTTGTTTTTAAGGAGTGGTTAACTCAGGCAAACCAAATCTGTGAGTAAAAGAGGGAAAGGAAACCATCATGGCCAGCGTGCTGAAAAGAGCTAGTTGAGACCAACTCGGAAGACATCGGTGCGCACACTGACCCAGCTGGGGCTCTCTGGGCATGACGGCTATGGCAGTTACAGACTTCAGTTTGTACTGAGACAGTCGCGGTCATCGTGCTTGACTGTCTATGGCAGTGCCTGGGGGTAGAAACAGCCTGAAATAAAGTGTGATATGAAACGGGCACGCATTGTTTGTTGACAAGAATACATTCTGAAAAATGCATTATTACACAATTTTGCTGTCGTGTGACATCATAGAGTGTACTTACATATGTGGCCTCAGGAGATACAGTAAACAGGATGTGAGGATGCCCTACAGAAAGTTTTTTTTTTCTGTAAATAGAGGAGTCCTCCCTAAAATAATGATAAAAAGCATAGCATAGTAAGTGGTAAAGCAGTAATGTGGCTGTTTACTGCCAGGGACCAGTGTGTATTGTTCATAATTGTATGGGTCGCACTTGTAGCAGGTGGCAGGGTCGGTCATTTTCCATAAGCACCATCGCAGATATGTAGCACACCGCTCTGTTGATGACAGTGGGGGTTTCAGCTCTGTGATAGTCTTATGGACCACACTTGCATACAGTCCTTGTTCATGTCACCCATGGCATGTGACTGCATGTATTACAAGCATTACGTCCAGTGTCTAGAAGGGGGTCATAAATATAGATGCTTGGATGTAAGCATCAGAAGAGCAGAAGCTGGGGAGAGGGCTCAGTGGGTGAGGGCGCTGGCTGTGCGCACATGAGGAACTGAGTTCAGATCCCTGCACCTACATAAAGTCAGCGTCCACTGGGTGGCTGCAGTCACAGTTCTGAGGCAGGGTGGACAAATGGTGAGGTCCAGGCTCAGTGAGAGCCCCTCCTCAAGGGCACAGAGTGGAGCATTAGAGCAGGATGCCCGACGACATCCTCTAGCTCTGCATGTGCACAGATGTGGGCACCTTCTGACTCGTGCACCATGCACACACATGCAGCATACACAGGGAAGATGAGTCCAGACAGGAAGCTTCAGCCCTGCCAGATGGCATCACTGAGGACAGAAAGCAAGAGAAAAGCAGGGGCCATTTCTTCATTCCTCATGGGCTTTTGGAGTGCTTCACACCTATGGGTGCTGTGTGTGTGTGTGTGTGTGTGTGTGTGTGC
>NC_022015.1:69234062-69236516 GCF_000317375.1 Microtus ochrogaster | reverse complement strand
TCCATGTCGTGCAAATATCGTGCCCCCCCCCCCCCCAAATGGGTTCTCTGTATAGCTTTGGAACTCACTCTGTAGACCAGTCTGGCCTTGAACTCACAGAGGTCCTCCCACCTTTGCCTCCTGAGCTCCTGAGTGCTGGCATTGAAGGTGCATGTGCTACCATCGCCTGGCTTTTTTTTTTTTTTTTTTAGATCTATTCAGTGCTTTCTGGCAGTGACGACCTCTCTACGAGAACATGCCTCTCACAAAGGATCTCCTTCATCCCTCTCCAGAGGAGGAAAAGAGGAAACACAAGAAAAAGCGCCTGGTACAGAGCCCCAATTCCTACTTTGTGGATGTGAAGTGCCCAGGATGCTATAGAATCACCATGGCCTTTAGCCATGCGCAGACGACTGCTCCACTGTCCTCTGTCAGCCTACAGGCAGGAAAGCAAGCCTGACAGAAGGATGCTCCTCCAGGAGGAAGCAGCACTGAAAAGCACCGATTCGAGATGAGTGGGAACCACCCCAATAAACACATTTAGGATTAAAAAAAAAAGATCTATTCAGTTTCACCCCCACATTGTGCTGTGCCCGTGAGCAGTGGCTGCTGTGGGGGAATGTCAACTTGAAAGTAAATGCCACTGCTCTATAAAGGGGTCCAGCACGAATGGAAAGAGGACTGCTTGAATTTATAGGTTGTTTAGGACCAGAATAAACTATTTTATAGTAATGTCAAAATAATTGAGAGGCTGGAGAGACGGCTCATTAGTTAAGAGCATTGACTGCTCTTCTAGAGGACACCGATTTGAGCCCCAGCACCCACATGGCAGTTCACAGCTGTCTGTAACTCCAGTCCCAGGTGCTCTGATGTCCTCTCTGGCCTCCACAGGCATCAGGCAGGCCCATGGTGCACAAACATGCATGCAAGAGAAGCACCCTACACTTAAAATGCATTGAGAAATGACTGGAGGGGCTGGCGAGATGGCTCAGAGGTTAGGAGCACTGGCAGTTCATCTAGATCAGTCCTGAGTTCAATTCCCAGCAACCACGTGGTGGCTCACAGCCATCTACAATGAGATCTGGTGCCAACACTGTAAATTAAACAATAAATAAGTTATTAAAAAATGAGAAATGGATGGATAAACATGAGAAACAGTCAGTCTGCATTTGTGACAGAAACATGGGAAGTTAGAACTCCTGACTAAGTTGGTGAGGGTTGCCATGGATGTGGAGGTACAGGGGAATCAGGACAGGCCAGTCTTCACAGTGGGTGGAGATGGCTGGAAGGGAATGGAGCAGGCCCTCAGCACAGGAAGTGGTAGGGGTGGGGCTAGCATGCAGGGGTGCAGAGCAGCAGCTCTCAAGCTTGAAGGCAGCAGAAGCCAGCTGAAGCACTTCCTGAAACACGGTTGGGTGAAGCTCCAGGAGTTCCTGGCCTAGGATGTCTGAAGCTCCAAACAGTCATTTTTAAGCAGTTCCCAGATGAACAGATTGTTCCAGGGACCACACTCAGAGGTGTGGATGTAGGGAAAGCAGTACCTGGGTACTTTTGTGTCCAGTGGCGGGGTCTACTAAAGGCTACCAAGGGAGAGGAGGATCATGGGGAAGAAGGCAAGTGTGGGTAGGGTGACATGGGCACAGCAGAGGAAGAGCAGCTATGAGCGGGTGTCCTGTGCAGTAAGCACAGTGGGCACAGAGTGGGGGTGGGCAGGGCCTGTACTGAGCTGCTCTCCAACTGTGAGGGATGTTAATCAGTTGGAGACCCTGCTAGTCCTCAGTTCTGAGGGGAGGAATAGCACCTTTTTTTTAAAAAAAAATCTGAGCACCCACTGCACCTCAGGCATTTGATATCCCGTGTCACAGGGGAGGTGCTACCTTGGGAGCTAGAGAAACCCCCCCCCCCCCGCAGACCTGTAGTGCAGTCAACTCTGGGCTTACAGGTCGTATTATGGCCCCGCCTCCTTCGTCCACCTCAAAATGTCTAGTCAGTAGAAACAATTGTTAGATGTTTTAACTTTTCCCCCATACCGAGTCTTCAAGATCTAGCGTACATTTGCACAGGCATTATATCTCAATTCAGAAAGCCCACATTTAATTTCCAGCGGTCATTCAATAAGCTACATGTTGCCTCGGGATAAAGTTGTCTTGTGTGTCTGTAATCACCGTTTTAGCCACAAGATGGCGGAAGTGACCTTTTACTCAATGCATTAGGCAGTAAGCGGTGGAAAGGGGGGAGACGCCCCTTAAATCTTCTTGTCTTTGGCTTATTTTAGACAGAGGTGACGTGGGTTAAAAAGATCCCAGAGCATTAAAAAATTAGTCTAGAGCAGATGAGCTGTCATTCCAGGATCCACATGGCGAAGGGAGTGAGCCAGCTCCCACAATTGTCCTCTGGTCACATCAGTATTGTGAGTGCACACACACACACACACACACACACACACACACACACACACACACACAGAGAGAGAGA
>NC_022015.1:69212816-69233962 GCF_000317375.1 Microtus ochrogaster | reverse complement strand
AGAGAGAGAGAGAGAGAGAGAGAGAGAGAGAGAGAGAGAGAGAGAAACCTTTAGTCTAGGAATAAAACACCTGTTTCTTCCTGTCTTACAGGCTAATATTCTCGCAGAAAACATTTTACTAAAAGGCAAAAAATTAAATGTGCAAATTTAAAGCTTACGTATTAAGATGTAATAGTAGAAATGTAATAGCAGTTACAGAAGAGGAATTGTTTTAGGGGAGCAGAGGGACCAGCTGAGGTCACCAATGGGGAGGGTGAACACAAAAAAGAACAGCAATGAAGCTTCGCTGGCCGCGGCTCCCCTTGCGTTTCCGTTCTGTATCCATAATGAGGAAACAGTCTGGAGAGGCAAAGTTCTCCCCTGTCTGAGGAGTCCAGTCCAGCAGTGGGGACTGGAAGCCCAGCCTCGGTGTCTCTTGAGAGGTGGCAGCAGTTACAGCCAGCTCAGCATAGACTCAAACTTCTGAGCCTGGGCGCTTGACTCTTGCTAAGCTGGTTCGAGACTGAAGACTTACCTATTGCTGCTGGGCCCAGAGGAGGCCCTCAGAAAAGGAACTGCGTGGGTGGGAGAAGGCGGGAAAGTGTCTCGCAGGTGGTTTAGAAGGTCTGGTGGAGAGGGGCCAGGCAGCCAGCCCTCTGCTGGCAGGCTGGTCACACTGGCCCCCTTCCGTCATGGAGGGAACATGGTTTGTCCTAGTGAGAGAGGTGTTTATTTGCTATCCCGTCTGAAATATTTCTGCCAGCCCATCTGGGTACTCGAGGAGTGCCTCACCAGCATGCTGTTCCACACAACATGTTTCTGACCAGGGATCTCATTTCAGAGCCGCTCCCGTTCAGCAACAGATTGGTGCTTTTGCAGATTTACTAGCTTGACCACATGCCCCTATCCCAGAAACAGCCCGAGGGTGCCATGGAACCACTGACGGAAGAGTCGCTGCTGGTACCAGTTGGCCTGGAAAAGCCCAGTTCTGTTTTACAGGATGCAGTATGTGCTTGGAGACTCACTGTTCCCACCATGGGAAATCAAAGGGTGGGTTCAGAGCGGCTCCCCTTGCTGTTAAGTTACTATCTCACTCTCTGGGTGGATTCTTCTACCTGAGAGCTTGTAGCTCTGCTGCCTTGCGGGTCTTGTTCTGATGGGGGAAAATGTCTATCGGAGACACACACATTTCTGTGGAGGCTGTGCTTAGCCACACGGACTCATGCTGCCTCTGAGTCAAGGGCAGACTGCCCTGAACAGTCGGAAGAGAGAGCCCAGCAATGATGGGGTACTGCTCAGAGTTTCCACAACAGTGCCAGAAGGTCATGGAAGACTACCGCTGGCCAGGGTGGAGCTAGGGATCGAGCCCCGTCAGTGGTGTGTTGGAGGAGCAGGGGAGCCTGGAGCTGGGAAGGAAGACAGAAACTGGGGATTTGGGGCCAGGCTTGCAGACCTTCGCCCTCTGTTCTCTCTGTATGTTAACCTTACAGATGCCTTCAAGGGGGTCTGTGACAACTGAAGCTCCAGAGCTGGAGATTGCGACCATTGCTGGAGCGTGACACAGTGACTCTGGGGACTCTGCACATCGTCTGGTCCCCTCTGAGAAAGAGGAAGAAGAGCATGCACAAGCGATAGCTGCACCGTGGGGTATATTGAGTGGAAGCTGGAGGATGGATGTGAAAGCCTGTGTATGTTGTATCATACACAGCTGATGCGGGCTATGTTTGCGTGTCTACTTCTGAAGTTAGTACCAAAGAAACAGTTTTAACTTTGACTACATGTTGCATGTTGAAAGAATAAAGTTTCAGATATATTAGGTTAAATGAAATACCTTCCTTAAAACAAATTTCACCTGTTCCTGTTTCTTTCTTTGTGCGTGCACATGTGTTCATGTATGTGCAGCTGTCCATGTTCACTTTCTTTTGTGGCTATCGGCAAAATTAAAACATCTATGCATATACCAGATTGAAAAGATGTAAAAGGATATGCAGACCCACAAAACAGATCAAGTGTTTGCAAGTCATATATCAAAGGAGGGCATCCTGAGTGGGCAAAGAACTCTTATAAATTTAATAATCACAGAAAATAATCTCTGTGAGTTCAAGACCAGCCTGGTCTACAAGAGCTAGTTCCAGGACAGGCTCCAAAGCTACAGAGAAACCTTGTCTCAAAAAAACCCAAAAAATTCAAATAAAATTTAAAATATACAAAAGTGGGCAAAGGATCTAAGCAGATGTTCCTTCAGGGAAGAGATACAAGTGGAAACGGCCAGGCGTGGTGGTGGTGCAAGCGGTCCCAGCATGCTGGAGACTGAGGCAGGAGAGTCATGGGTTTGCAAACAGCCTGAGTCACATAGCAAGACCTTGTGATTCTTACCCCATCCAAAGAAAAGGGTAGAAATGGCCAAGGAGCATGTGGGAAGAGGCAGTACTGCTTGAGTCTGAAGAACGCATCAGGTCCAGTTTCATCAAGACCTAGATCAAAAGATCCTCCCCAAGCAGGCTTCCCTCTTCCAGGCAGTGGTCTTAGCTCCACCAGTGGGATTCCACTGCAGCTTGGACAAACCTGTCTTGGAGCCACGATCACCTTGCTCTGACTTCTATGCGTATGTTTGCAGAGGTGGGCTCCTTCCTGGCAGGATTAGAATCTTCTTGCCTTGCCATCTCGCAGGCCTGGCTCATGGAGGGCTCAGCAAGTGGATGAAGGCCTTAGAAGGATGCTACCCCTGATAAGCTGGGGTAGAAGGCTCTACTAGGAAGTCATACCTGAACAGACGAAGACTGGTTCAAGGCTAGGCAGAAAGTTCTAGAACTGTGGATGCTTCCGGCTTACTAAGAGGAAGCTGCAATCTAAACTCAGGAACCCATCTATTCAGTTCTTATATTTTTAACACTCTGAGGAAAGGCAAGTTAGTGAGGCTCACTGCCCAGGCTTCAGCTCAGTAGGAAACCCTGTAATCCCTAGAATGGCTCTCAAGATCTTCATTCCTTGCAGAGGGCTCCTGCCACATTTGAGTCCCTGCTCTCATGCTCTGGTCCTTTCCACACTTCTAAGCTCTCCTGCTGGCTGACCCTACCAGCTCACCTCCTTTCTCTATGCCACCTTGCAGCCAGGCCTTCAGACCCTGGGTTCAGAGGCCCCTGTGGCCTCAGCATCTCCGTGGGGAGCTCTCCCCAAGCTCCACTCACTCGTTCAACGAGGCCAGGCTAAGGCGGCCATCTGCCCTCTGCATCCCGTAGGTTTCCCTCACTGCGGTTGCTAATAGCAACTCCGGCGAATGGTTCCGTTCATTTACAGTTACCTCCTAAGCCAGGACCTTCCTGAAGGCTGGAACCGCTATTGCACCACAGAGCCCAGCGTAGGGAAATGAATGCACAGGAAGGGGCGTGCCTGCCAAAAGTGTATCGCATACTGGCAAACCTTGCATCATAAACTTGGCTTGCTGAGAACACACGGTTGCAAATGCTAGGTGGGGGCGTGGTGGCAGCACCAGGGAACTGGTTTTGATTTTCCAGCCCCAGGGAGTTTTTGATGTTCCCCACAAGAGGACATGAGTACATGTAGCCCCTCTGTGGGAAGGTAGGCATGGGGGTGTGGCCACCAGATGGGCCCCACTGGGTCCTGAGGGCTTGAGTGGAGTCCACATGGGGCTACAGGGTAAGATCAGAGTTGGTGGCAGTGGTCCAACACTGTGGCTCCTAGGCTCCTGTGCGGGGGGTGTGGGGGATCCCCAGAGGGCTGATGGGGATGGAGTATTCCACATCCTGGCACCTCAGTTTTGCCCGTGGTTCCTCCAGAGGCAGTCACTAGGAAGTGATGATACAGTCTGGCCACCTGGGGCCAATCTGGTACCAGGCCTGGTCTCTATGTTTGGGGACCTTTGCCAAGGAGAAGGGAGCTTGGCAAAGGCAGACAAAGTACAGAAAGCTGCTTGGCACTGGATTTTTCCCAATGCGAGCTCTCTCCCCCTCCTTCTCTTTCCCTCTCCCTCCCTCCTTCCTTCCCTTCTCTCTTTCTCTTTAGTTTTTTGAGACAAGGTTTCTCTGTGTAGCTCTGGCTGCCCTGGAACTTGCTCAGTCCACCAGACTGGCTGCAAACTCGGAGATCTGCCTTCCTCTTGCCTAGTGAATGCTGGGATTTAAAGCATACACCACCACATCCAACATGAAGCCCTCTCCCTTTCTTTGACGGCTTGACTCTTGAGCCAGGGAAGGTTCTAGGGTCCATGTGGGCTAGGTGTCTGCTGTCTGAAGATGTGAGGTCCTCACACATTTCCACCATCCCCAGGATGGAGGAGAGTCAACCTGTTCTTCTCCTTTCTGGAAATCGCTCTCGGGGGTGGGGTAGATGGTAGGGGGAGGCTGGGTAGTGGGGGGAACAGATGGTGGGGTTGGGGGCAGACAGTGGTGGGCAGGAGCTTGAGCATCAGCCTCTAGGAATGAATGCTGAATGCTGTTCCGGGGCAGAGCCCAGTTAGGCTTTTAAATGTTTCCCATTGTAATCTGAACTGGTCCTCTTTCTTCATCTCCACTCAACACACTTTTCCTTCATGGCACTTATTGTGGCTTGACACATCTTTTTTGTTTTACACAAAGTCTCACATGTAGCCCAGGCTGGCCCTGAACTCTTGGACCCTCCTCGAGTATTGGGACTAATAGGCATAAACCACCATTACTAGCTGTTCTCTCTCTCTCTCTCTCTCTCCATATTTGTTTTTGTGATGTCTGTTTGACTATCTTGTTAGAGCCAGGGTGAACATGCCTCAAGGTCAGGAACCCGGCTGCTTTGTTCTGTTCTGTACCTGATACTCAGCATATTGCCCTGTGCGTAGTAAGCCTGCACCGAGCACTCTCTGGATAAAGGAATGAGCTCAAGGGACCGTGAAGTAGAAACATGGTCCCTATGGCTCATGGGGTTAGGCATGAGGGATCACAGAGAGGTTGACTTGTCACAGAGCCAGGAAGCCGCTCCCAGTTCAGACTCATAGTGGTTAGCTGGAGGAGGCAGAATAGGATCCAGGATTGGCCAGTGAACCGCAAACTGGGGAAAGGGGCGGGGGTGGGGGAATCCTTGTTCTTTTTGAGTCCTAGCTATTGGGTATGAAACCATAGCGTCTGGTGGCCATGATTCTACCTTCATGGGGTAGCTAGCCTGAAAACATAGTCACATTAGCGAGAAGAAAAGGGGCAAGAACAGGTGGACGTGGCGGACTAACTGAGCCTGAGTTCCTGGATATAGTCATTCCTTGACTTCTCGAGCTTTGAAGTGAGAGCCCTGTCTGAGAAGCCATGAGCAGTTGGTACATTCCACACAGTGAAGGAGAAGGCCGGCTTGGAGCCACAGACCTGGGTTTTATCCCCTGCAGCACTGGCTTCTTGGTATGTGCGGGCAAGTCTTTTTTTCCCCCTGCAATCCTCACATCCTAGGCTGTACCTTGAGGGACTTCTCCCCAGTTCCTGGGGTGGGGGATGGGGAGTAATGGGTGGGCACCAAAGGCTGTGACTGACAGGTGTCCGGCATCCCACAATGCTCAGCAAGTGTGAACTACCTACCTCTCTTGGTTTTGTAGGTGGCTTTTGGTCACTCAGATCAGCTTAAAAAATGAAGTCTTTAACCACTGACTGTCCCAAGAAGGCCAGGGGTGGCACAAGTCCAGGACAGTGAATTCATAAAGCTCTGCAATGTCACCGGAGTCTTAGGTTTTTGTTTGTTTGTTTGGATTATTAGTCTGTGTGGGAGTCAGTGTGTGTCCAAGCCACAACATGTGTATGGAGGTCAGAGGACAAAACTTTGTTGAGCCGTTATTTGAGTTCCAGGCACGGAACTCAGGCTGTTGAATTTGGCAGCAAGTGTTTTATTTCCTGAGCCACTCGCCAGCCCTTAGGTTCCTCCTGTCTTCAGCTCTGTGGCTCTCAGGATGTCATTCATTTTTTTCAGAGTCATTAGAGGGCTTCCCCAGATCCAGGCGTCATGTGACATGGCGTGAGCCCGAGGAGGGGTGTTTACTCCTGTGTCCCCCCTCAGAGTCTCCAGCAGACACGGAGACCTGGCTCACTGTCCAGAACTGCACACACATATCCCTTCCTATTCAGAGAATTGAGGGAGAATGGAGCAGCATCCTAAGATGGCTTAGAGGGATCAAAAAAGATGCTACAGGGTCAGGGGTAGAGCGATGGCTCAGTGGCTATGAGTGTTTGTCCTTATAGGGGACCCAGGTTCAATTCCCAGCACCCACGTGGTGGCTCACAACTGTCCATAGCCCAGTTTGAGGGAAGCCAGCGCTTGCTTCTGACCTCCAAGAGTATCAGACATGCACACGGTGCTCAGACATACACTGAATAAAATACTCGTAAACATCAAAAATAATAATAAGATAAATCATTAAAACATCATGCCAGGGAGGGGAACTGAACAAAATTGGTTTGTTAGCAAGGGGAAAGGAGGACGGGGAAAGTGGCAGTTGGGCTGTGCTGGCCACATTTATTCACCAATGTCCCCAGCCACTTTGCAGGGCTTGTCTTGTGAGCCTTCCGGCACCGTGTGGCCGGGGCAGTGAGCAAAGGAGGGAAGTGCTTCAGTTGATGGAGACTTGTGTCTTTAAGGATAATTTTAGGTCTTGGTCAAGTGTCCAGCTACTGACTTGACAGGGATAGGGGTGAGGGGGGTGCTAAAGAGGGGCCCTGATCTCTCAGTGGAGGACCAGGGAGCTAGGCTTGAATGCCTGTCTTGAACATTCTGGTCTAGGTCCAACCCAGCTGGTTAGAGGCTCGGAGCAGTTCAAGATGTTCAGGATGAAGAAAGAGGGGGTAGGTAGAGTGGCGGGGCTCCAGAGACCCCCAAAGTAGTACATAGTAGGGCTAGGGTGGAGGGGTAAGGGGTGCAATGGAGGGATAGCTGACTGCTTTCCACTGTGGTGTTTAGTCTCTGGGTGTCTCTCACCAGAGGGCCACCCACAGTGTGAGACTGAGCAATCCTGACCCTACACAGTGTGAGACTGAAGCCTCTTCGAGCAATCCCGACCCTACATTCTTGGAGCTTGTCATCTGCTGCCTTGTCCTGTCTTGACTGAAGATAGAAGCCACTAGCACGTGCCAGACAGGCTCTCTGCACCCTGAGCTCCTGTGCTAGTGTTCCTGTGGTGAGCCCCTGGGTTGTCATGCTCTGGTGTAACCCCAGGCAGAGCTCAGTGGTGCTGGCTCTATGAGAATGTCCCTAGAGATGGAGGTGGACTGTACAGGTACTCATGGAACCTGGGGTCCAGGCCCAAGGTGGAAAGGGTATAGCAGAATGCTTTGTAAGAACCCAGAGGGAAAGGATGGGGCAGCTGACTCAGCCTCGGGTTCCCCACTCCTAATCCTTCTGTTAATCCATATAAATGGCCTGTTTCCTCAGAATGTGGTTGTTGAGGGGATCACAGTAGCTCCCTCTATGCCCTCTTTAAGTCAAGACGGGAATCATCTAGCCCAGACTGGCTGCAAACTTCCTAAGTAGCTGAAGAGGACCTTGAACTCCTGATTCTCCTGCCTCTTCCTCCTGAGAGCTGGGATTGCAGGCACGGGCCACTGTACCTGCCTATTGTGTTTTCTTTTCAGTTTTATTTTTTTCTTACTTTTTAATTGCATTTGGGATGATTTGAAAAATTGCTGAAGACTCATGCACAGCTACTGAGTTACTGAAAGTGGCCAGGGAGCACCCTGGTCAGGAAATCATGGTGGCCAGGGAGCACCCTGATCAGGAAATGACAGCTAAGAAGCCTCCCTGGCCCTCTCCTTTTCCTCCACACCAACTAACTCCCCTCTGGGCTTTTATGGGAATCACTTCTCTACATTTATTTATGATTTTATCACCCACGAGTGCCTTCTCAAACTCACAGAGAGCCACCTCCCGAGTGTGGGATTGTGGGTGGGAGCCGACATACATAGCTCTGGTTTTTGTATGGCTGACTTATTTCATGCAGCACCCTGTCCTTTAAGAGTCCGTCCACAGGGCACCACGTGCCAGAATTCCCCGCTTTTGTGATGCTGGGATGACGTTAAGCTGTCTGTGCTTCCCAGACTTCGTTCTTCATTCCCCTGCTCCGGGACACGAGGCTTCTCTGGGCTCTTGTGAAGAACGCGCCTATGAACTCAGCTTGTGTCCACATACGCTCTAGCTTGATGTATCTTTTGAGCCTCTCATTATGCAAACTCTGCCTTCCCACTTCTAAGGTCTCTTGGAGAATGCCGGTCTTTTGATTGGTAGCTGTCCCCAATCCTGGGTTTTATTAATGGCGAGCTCAGCATGTCCTCTGCCTATATTTTTAGAGGCATCATCAGTGTCTGGTTTTGATTATTTTTTGCAACTTGAGGTGGTGGTGTTCTCTTTAATCAAAAGGGACATACTGTCTTGTTCCTGTGCATGTGGAGGGTGGGGGAGGGAGGCTCACAGTTGCTGATGCTCAGGGCCTACAGCCATTAATTAACTGGTGCGTTCTAAATGGTGTTGTTCTAATTTGATCATTCTGCCTTTGTTAATTAGCTGCAAAAAGCTCTTTGACAGTTTGGCCACTGGAGAGAAGCCATGTTAGAACCAATGCCCCCCCCCCCCAGCTAATGTACGATAGGTGCACGCCTGTGTATACGTTTGTGTGTGTGCATGGAGGTGTATGCCTGTGTATACGTTTGCGTGTGTTTAAGTATACATCTGTGTATACGTGTGTGTGCATGGAGGTGTATGCCTGTGTATATGTTTGTGTGCGTGTAGGTATAAGCCTGTGTATACGTGTGTGTGCATGTAGGTTTATGCCAGTGTAAATGTGTGTGTGCATGTAAGTGTATGACTGTGTATACATGTGTGTGCATGTAAGTATACGCCTGTGTATACATGTGTGCGTGTAGGTGTACGCCAGTGTATACATGTGTGCACGCGTGTACATATACACCTGTGTATATGTGTGTGTGTGCGTGCAGGTATATGCCTGTGTATACATTTGCAAACGTGTAGGTATTAGCCTGTGTATACATATGTGTGCATGAGGTTTATGCCTATGTATATGTGTGCATGCGTGCAGGTGTACGCTTGTGTATACGTGTGTGTGCATGCAGGTTTATGCCTAAGAATATGTGTGTGTGCATACAGGTATATGCCTGTGTATACGTTTGTGAGTATGCTTGCCCATTCGTGTGCATGTGGAGGCAGGGGGGTGTTGGGCTGTCTTCTTTAACCCACTTTTGCCAAAGTTTCTCACTGAACCTGGAGCTCATCACTTCATTTAGACTGGTAGGCAGAGAGCTCCTGGGATATGCTTGTTTTTGTCCCCTAGTGCTGGGATTACAAATGTAGCCTCCATTCCTGGGTCTTTATGTGGAGGCTAAAGATTTGAACTCATATCTTTATCTCATATCTGTACAGCAAGCACCTTTAGCCACTGAGCCATCTCCCTGCCTTGTATCTCAGAATATTTGATGTGTGTGTATGTCTGTGTGTTTTAAATGAGGTCTCATTATGTAATCCACTCTGGCCTGGAACTTGTCATCCTCCTGCCTCTGCCTCCCAAGTTCTGGGATTAAAGGTGTGCATCCCATACCTGGCCAACAAAAATAATTTTATGAAGGCAAAGGATTTGCAAAGACTGGCAAACAGCAGAGAGCTTGCAGCAGAGGGCTTGCGGGGACAATTTCCAGTATGTCTCAAAGGACTTGGGCACCCTCTAAGACAGTGGTTTTCAACCTTCTCAATGCCGAGACCCTTTAATATAGTTCCTCATGTTGTGGGGACCCCCAACCATAGTTATTTTCCTTGCTACTTCATAACTATAACTTTGCTGTTTTGAATTGTAATGTAAATATTTGTGTTTTCTGATGGTCTTAGGTGACCCCTGTGAAAAGCTGGTAGGACCCCAAAGGGTCGTGACCCACAGGTTGAGAACCCCTGCTCTAACTGCTTCTTGAGAAAGCAGAAGTTTGTCTGTCAGTGTCCGGGAGTGATCTCCTTACCCTTTCACCTGATTGGCAGGGTGGCGGGGTTTATAATCCTGCATTGGAGAAGGAGTGTGAACTTTGGGGATCAGGCAGACTTGCATTTGCATCTTTAACCTCATGGCATCCTTAAGGTGTTCATGAGTTACTTGCTTCGCTGAGCTTCAGTTTTCTTATTTTAAAGGAGGGGCAAGCTGGGGATGTAGCTCAACTGGTTGGGTGTTGTCTAGTGTGCAGAAGACAGTGGGCTCTAGCACCAGCAGGGACCCTGCCTGTGACCTCAGCACTCAGAAGGTAAAGGCAAGAGATTGGCAGTTCAAGATCAGTCTCAGCTACATGGAGAGTTTGAGGCCAGCCTAAGCATGAGACTTTACCTAAAAACAAAAACCAACTAACTAACCAACTACAACAAAAAAAGTGGGGTGGAGGAGACCTCCTGCTTTGCCCAGACCCCTTGTTCTTGTGAGTGGGAAGAGCTTGTGAACCTTGAAGCTTTAGCAGAAGAAGGTGCAACCATCACTGAGAAAATGCCAGAAGCTGGGAGCTGCTGCTCCCAGCTGTGACATCACCAGACCTTGGACAAGCCAGAGTGTCACACCCTGACTGCAGGGGAGTGTTTCACCTCTTCCTTTTCCACTGTCAGGAGGAAACCTGGTTTGTTCCAGGGTAGCCTAGTCTAGCTGTACCCTGCTCTGGGCTCCCTGTGGGCTGAGGTACTCCCTGCTGAGGGTTCTTCTCAGTCGAGTGTCCCTTAGGCTGTTACTCTGCCACTTCTCAGTCTGCACTTGAGGGGCCATTTCCTCCTGGGGCCTGAACCTGAGCTTCAGGGAAGCCGCCAGGAGCCCGGGAGTGGATTCTCTGCTTCCTCAAAGCACAGCTGCGTGAACAAGGCCAACCGCGCACCTCCGTCAAACCTCTTACTGAAGGAAGGCACAGGCACCTGTTGCTTAATGACAAGCGTTGACAAGGGATCCTGCTGTGTGAAATCAGATTGTACAAACTGGCGTGGCTCTGCTATCATCACCTGGTATAATCCGAGGCCGCCACTGACTGCAGGTGCCGTCTGTGCACTGGAGCATTGCTATGCAGTGCACACACTCGGTAGGTAAGAGGGACAGCCAGCCGGCTCCGTATCAAAGCTCAACCGTTTGGAGCAACGATTGAATTGGTTCTGAAGCTGAGCGCCACAGCAGAAGTACGGTGATTAATTGGCGGCCCCGTGGACTGGGGCTGTGGTACTTTGCTCTCTCTGTGTTTGTCATCACAGACAGAAATAATTTTCTTCTTACAACCCCATAAAGCACACTAATTTAAATGTGTAAGTTGATAGATACTTCCACATGTATGTGTATTCGTACATATGTGCACATACATCTATATATTCATCATCCTGACCAGTTGAGAACAAAGATGCTTTCTGTCCCCGCTTTTAGTCACACAATCTGAAACTTAATCTTTATTTCTGTTCTTACTTTATTTTATATTTTTGAGACAAGGGCTTACTCTATATAGTTCAGGCTAACCTGGAACTCACTGTGTAGCCCAGGCTGTCACCCTCCTTGCCCAAGTCTCTCCAGTCCTAGAGTTACTCTTATGACATTCATTTCTCTTGATGTTTATATCATAAATTTCTTTTGATCCTGTTTTACTTCATATAAATGGAACAAAGCAACATCTGCACAGATTTCTGGCTTCTCATTCCCTGCTAATACCCGTGTAATTAACTCACATTTCTGGATGACTTGTTTTTGCTCGTTGCTCCACTGCGTGGTTAAAACACAGCTTACTTAGACGGCGTCCCGTGGGACATGTGGCTTGCTCCCAAGTTTGAGCTAAATGAGTGGAACTTCTGTAAACAGTCTTTTACGTAACTTCTGGTGGGCTCACTCACGCCTACCCAGGCGTCCTGGAGAGGAAGCTGCTGAGACCAAGAGCTGGTGAACTGGCTGGCCTGATGTTACTCATACGCATCGTACCTGAGTGACATCAAATTGAACTGTCTTTGACTCGTGTCAATCATTTTCAGGCTTCAGGCAGATGTGGAGCTATCCAAGAGGACTCTGTCTCTGAGATAGGATATCAAACACCTAACACACCCAGGCACCTCGGTGCCGAGCATCCCTTCCTTCTTCCTCCTTCCTTCTTCCCTTCCTCTGTCCCTGCTGACGATCGAACCCAGGGCCTCACAGGGTTGAATACACCTCAGATACATCTCTGATCTACACCCCAGCCTGAATCTTTTCTCTTTTCAGTGTCCTTCTTGAATTTTAGTTTCTTTTAGAGCTAAATAACTCCTTAATTTTTTTTTTTTTTTTGGTTTTTCGAGACAGGGTTTCTCTGTGGTTTTTTGGAGCCTGTCCTGGAACTAGCTCTGTAGACCAGGCTGGTCTCGAACTCACAGAGATCCGCCTGCCTCTGCTTCCCGAGTACTGGGATTAAAGGCGTGCGCCACCACCGCCCGGCTCTAACTCCTTAATTTTTAAAAATTCTCTGTGTGTTTGTGTTTTGTCTGCATATCTGATTTCCTGGAACAGGAGTTAGAGATAGTTGTGAGCTGTCATGTGGGTGCTGGGAATTGAACCCTGATCCTCTGGAAGAACAGCCAGTGCTCTTAACCACTGAGCCATCTTTTCAGCCCCTTGAATAACTTTTTAACCCACCAATCCTTTCTTGACTATTTTGGGGCTTGCCCAGACTTACTCTGCTGATGTCCAGTCTTCTTCCATTTTCTGTGGCTATCCTAGAATTGATCTAATCTGTACTGAATAGAAAATGCTTGGGACATCTCCTGGCCCACTGATCAGTTCTTTGTGTCTAGGAAGTCCATAAGGTAATAATGTTATTAAAACGTTATCTCCTTTGACCTGGACTTTGGAAATAATAACAACTTCATTCATGACTTGTCCTGACTTCCTGTATTTGCTCACCGCGTTAGGACTCCTGACTTGTAAACTTGCCTTTGACGTTAATCAGGTTCACACTTCTTATTTCAGCTGCCCAGGGCTTGTTCATGGTGGATGTGTGGTAAATATTTACCTAATGGACTTCAGGCAAATAATTTAAGAAAACATTACACCGATTATAACTAGAAACTGTGGAATGTTCTAGTCTTTTTGTTTGTTTGTTTTTTTGAGACAGGGTTTCTCTGTGTAGCCCTGGCTGTCCTGGAACTCACTTTGTGGGTCAGGCTGGCCTCAAACTCACAGAGATCCATTTGCCTCTGCCTGTGCCACCATGGTCTGGCGAATGTTCTAATCTTTAAGTTTTTATTTTATTTTTAAGATAAGGACTCATGCGGCCCACTCTGGTCTTGAACTCACTCTGTGGCCAAGGGCAACTGGTCCTCCTGCCTCCACGTCCCTAGTGCTGGGTTTACAAGTGCGTATCACATACTGTGTGTGGATTGCACCCTGGGCCTCTTGCATGCTAGGTAAGCACCCTCCTATCTGGGATACATCCTTGCCCCTGCCCCTCAGCCCTAAGATTGTATGTCTTTATTTCATTTTTAATTGTAGGTGTATGTGTGTATGTGTGTGTGTAGGTGTGAGTATGAGCACATGTGTGCCCGTGGAGTCAGAAGAGTGTGCCAGATACCTTGGAATGGGAGACCCGGGGCTGGAAATGAACTTGAGTCCTCTACAAGAACAGTACAGGTTCTTAAGCACGGAGCCATCTCTCTAGTCCTAGCACTGAGACTTTAAAGCAAGGCCTTTGGGATCTCCATACCCTGAGCCTTGGGAGAAAGGGTGAGTGGTGGGTGGGGAAAGGGGTGGGTAGCCCGTATTCTCCCTGTGGGGAAGTGAGCTCCCTGGGCAGGGCCTGAGTTGGGTCAGCTTGTCCAGTCTCTTCTGGTTACTTTGAACACCCGTTGGTATTCCTGCGTCCCCTCTCATTCCCAACTGCCCCCTCCCTCTACTCCAATCTTTTCTTGCTTACCTTCTTTTCTTTCTTCCATAGTGCTGTGGTCAGACCTGCAGCTGTGCACGTACTCGGCAGCTGCTCTACCACGAGCTCCTTCCCTAGTCGCAGCACTGTCTAGATTTCTGGAGTACGTAATTCCTCAAAGGTCGGGGACTGACTTCTCTGTTTCCATCCCGGTTTATTTCAGTTTACCCACGCCTTGAGCTCTTATTAGCTGGTCAGGAATAGCAGGTGGCAGGCAGACATGGAAAGATGAGGTTCCATACGCAGGCACGGGAGCAGGTACTCTGTTCTGCCTGTCACCTCTGTGCCTTTGGGGAAGTCACGACTCTAGGGACTTATCTCTTTTCCTTAGCTGTAATGTGATGCTTGGGATGATGTGCATGAAGCATTCAGCTGTGCTGGACTGAAGTGTGTTCATCTGTCCCCAGCAAGGGAAACTGAGGACAGGGTGGCTGGAAGCTGAATATGGGATACGGAGCTGGTCCAGGGAAGCTGCAAACGGTGCCAGAACCCTCCCCAAGGGCCTTTACCTCCCCGTGTCCTGTGTCCATAGGCAGTGTTCTGATGAACCCTTTCTGCTGAGCCCCTCTTAGCAAACACCCCCATCCACAGGCAGAGCCAAATGGCATCCCCAGCCCAGCTGAAACCACCTGCTCTCATCCTTCTCTCTCTGCAGGGAAAGCCCCTAGCGGAGTCACTTGTGGTATCCTATGCCTGTAGTCCTAGAGAGGAAGTGCTTGCTCTGGGTTCCCTGCCTGTCACCCCAGACCTTGGCTGCCTAGGGAAAGCATCTTCATCAGAAAGGACAGGCCTCCAAATGTTCCACAGTTCAGTGTGTTGCCTGTCAAAAAAAACAAAGACAAACAGAAACAAAACCCAACCAACTCCCCCCCCCAAAAAAAAAACTCAAAAAATTCCATATCTATTAAAGATGGGACAATGGGCCAGATTTGTACTCTGCCTTAAATGACGAGAAAGCAGAAAATATGGACAAGATAACTATTTTCAGACATCAACCATTTAATAGGTGATGTGGGATGATAATTCCTTATGGAAGGAAAACAAGTGTGGTGAGCCATGCCATGGCCAGGTCTGTAGCCTGGAGAGCTCCCAGGGAAAGGACAAGTCCAGGAAGCCAGCATCAGCCTGGGCAGAGGAGTGTGGCCTGGCTCGGTTCTGGCCTGTTTCCTGCTACCTGGTCTCCTAAGATATGAACGAGTTGTGCCACAAGCTTCAGTCAGGACAGACTACAGCCTCTAAAAGTGAGTCCCAATAAACCTCTCTCCTGAAGAAGTTCCTTCTGTGGGGGTTTCGTCACAGAGACAAGAAACACAGCTAATCTGAGCCCCAGCCTCTCTGGAGGGTGAGAGCAGGATGCTTTCCTGCAGAAGTTTATAACCTGCTTTGGCAGCAAAGGCAAAACAACAAAACCAAACAGGAGCAGCAAACAACATGACACAAATCACACACACAGACCCACACAATACACATACACACACACACACACACACACACACACACACACATGCACGCACGCACAGACACAAACTGTCTTATATCAATTAACAACTATTAGGATTAAAAATAATAGAAAAACCTGCCCATAATGAAGAGAAAAATCAATCAGTCAAAGCTGGCCTGGAAATAGCACAGATGACAAAAATCAATAGATTTGAACTATATTCCACATGTTCAAGAAGTAGAGGGAAACAAGCCTATTAAGACGTATGGGGGCAGGCCTGGAGAGATGACTCAGCAGTAAGAGTGCCTCCTGTGCTTGCAGAGGAATCCCCAGAACCCGCGCGGTAGTTCACAGCTATCTGTAAGTCCAGTTTCAGGGGACCAGATATCCCTTTGCCTTCCCAGGCCAGACATACATGTAGTGTACACACAAACACACATGCAGACAAAATATCCATACATGTAAAATAAAACTAGAAATAAAGAAGCTATGTGAAATGGGAGCTGGTGGTGGAAGCATATACCTTCATCTGAGGCTCAGGAGGGTGAGGCAGAAGATTCCAAGTTCAACATCTACTCAAGCTATAGAATGAGTTCTAGGTCAGCTTGGGTAACTTAGGGACCCTAAGTCTCAAAAGCCAACAAAGGGGACCAAAGATGCGGTTCAGCAGTAGGGTGCTTGCCTGGGTATGGGGAAAGATCTAGGTTCAGCCCTAAGCATTGCAACTAGAGGACAAACCTGCAGTGTTTGGGATGTTGAATTGGACACGCTTAACAGTAGGTGAGACACCAAAAGAGAAAAGACAATGAGCGGGAGAATAGTAATAGAAACTCATCCAAGCCAAGCGCGGAAACAGACTGAAGAGATCCCAACAGAGCAGCAGTGGGCTGCGAGACATCAAGAGGCCTGGTGTTTATAGAAGCAGGGTTCCGGATGGAGAGAGACTAGCAGATGGGACAAAAAAATGTAAAGGATTCATAGTGGAGACCCTTTCAAATTTGTTGAGCTCTATGATTGAGGTGAACAACGCCTGAAGAGAACCAAGCCTCTAGACTCCCGGCACTTGGCTCCGAGTGGGCGCACACTCAGCACCTGGGTAGTGACAGAGCTCACTGTGGCCCGCGGGGCTTGTTGCCCGGCTGTTACCTTTCTCCTCCCTCTCTCTCCTCTGGTTGCTTGTCTCTTGCTTCATTGGCCAGGGTTGTCCTGATACACAGGGTGTCTCTGAGCTAGGAGATGCTTCATCTTAGGGCTAGGAAGCCTGTCATTGCCCTAGGCTTTGTGGCTGCATGGCTCAGACACTTCAGCCTCTGTGACGCTGAGTGTATCTAGGGATTTAGGGACTTGAGTTGAAACACCCTAAGTTTAGCTGGTCCTGGCCTCCCAGAACTCCCGGCTGTGCCCTCCCCAGGTATGTGGCCTAACAGAGCCAGATCCAGCATCACTCACAGCTCAGCCCTGCAATTCCTTTGACACAAGAGGTCAGCTGGCTTCCTTGCTCCACTGGGCCACTAACTGTACCATGAGAACTGGATTCAATGCTTAACTTTTTTTTACATGTATGTGTTAGTTTTGTGTGAGTACTGGGGTGAGAGCAAGGCCTGACAAGAGTGTCTTGACCCAGTGAGTCATCTTGCCAGCCTAGGATGCAGTACATTTTAAATCCTCTTCCAGCTTCAACAGCCAGTTCCTGATCTTATTGTGGACTTTTTCTTCTGATGCACCTTATGCTTGCTAATGGAGAGCAGAAGGTAGGCGGGTCTCGGACCCTTGGTCACAGCTGAGCTACTTCCTTCAGTGGCTCCCTAGAGTTTTCAGGTACAAGTTCAGACTCCTTACCTCAGCACACTAGACTTCATTCTTAGACCGTGGTCTCTGGAAACCCACAGAGTAGAACTGTGTTGCTGTTCTCTGCTCCAAGCCAAAATTCTAAGTAGGAAGGCCTGGGGTGGGTCCCAGGAATCAGCATGGATAATAAGCACCCCAGGAGATTTTACAAAAAGCTTCTGTGTGGTGGGAGTTAGATCAGACTACACAGAGGAAAATCTCCAAGGAGTGGAACGTACGTGTGTGTGTGTGTGTGTGTGTGTGTGTGTGTGTGTGTGTGTGGTCATTGTTCTTAGGCTGCCGCCTGGGTCCCTTCCCCAAAAGGAACCAAGTTCCAGAGACAGTCTCAGAGTATATCTAAGCAAGCACAAGCTTATCCAGATGTGTTTGGGGCAGAACACCAGTCCAGGTGACACAGAGAACTCCACAGAACCGGAGGGCGGTTGCACCCAGGCCTCTGGGATGTCCTTCATGTCTTCAGGATCCCTGTGATGCCCGTCACACCAACCTGATAGAATTTAGACTCACCTTGAAGACAAACCTCGGCATGTCTGTGAAGGGGTTTCCAGAGAGTTCTGCCTGAGGAGGAAAGAGTCACTCTGAGTATGAGCTGCACACCTGTGGTCCCAGACTGAAGAAAATGGAGAAAGCGAGCAGAGAACCAGCGTTCACCTCTCTTGCAGACAAAGCAGAATGGGATCGGTTTCTCACGCTCTGGCCACCATTCCTGACCTGTGACAGTCTGTTCCCTCAAACTGGGAGCCAACAGATCCCTGATTTTCCTTTCCTTTCCTTCCCTTCCTTTTTTTCTCTTCTGATGGAGTCTTATTACATAACAGGACTGACTTGGTGCTTGCAATGGAGACCAGGCCCTGAACTCATAGGTTTGCCTGCCTTTGATTCTGGACAACCTAATGAAAACCATAACCCACCGTGTCTTGCCTACTTCCTTGTGCAAGCTGCCTTTGTCGGGTGCTCCCTCACAGCAAGAAGGAAAGTAACCACTGTATACCACCGTGAAGGAGCTGCCCCCTGCCTACCGAGAGACTGGTCATCCTGTGTTGCTGTCCACCCATGTCTCCTTGTTCCCTGAGACCTGAAGAGCCTTGCCCTGCAGGGAGTCTCCAGGCTGACCTCTCTGTGTACCCCCCCACCCCCAGCCTACGTTCCCCACCCCCAAGTTTACCTCACTCAGACTTTCCTGTCCCTCTGCTCCCTTCTGACTGTGGTTCATGCTATTCTCTGATGAACGATCTGGTTCCAGGGCTGTCTGGAGTCATCAATGTTCAGCAAGCAGTGGCCGAGGAAGCCCGAACAGTGGACACTCTATCACTCTCTGTTTTGCGGTTTGGGTTCTCCCCTCCCGGTGGCTGTGGGAGGAGAGAGCTGGAGGGACAATGCTGTTTCTAAAGCTCTCTGGAAGGCGATGAGCCTCAGCAGGCAAACACATGGCTGAGAGTGTCTCAGTACAGGCGTGACTCATCCCGCTAGGATGGAGAGATGTAACCCTGTCGATGTCTTCCTATGGCGGTTGAGGACAGCAGACAGAGCTGGCTTGGTGGAGCATGCCTGCCAGAAGCAATGGGCCAGGCAGGCTCCTCCCCACCCGTGCAGAGGGAGCAGGTGGCCTGGGCTGCAGGGAGGGGGTAGGGAGACCCCCAGAGGGAGGGGCCTAGGAGAGGAAATTGAAAAAGCAAAGTAGGGGGGCAGCTTGGAGTGTGTGGCTGGCCAAGCAGTTGTTTAATGAGGAAATGTGCCGGGGCACTGACGCGCTGTGTTCATTCATGGTAAACTGCCTCTGGATGGGGGGGATATGGTGGAGGAGGCAGGGATGGGAGCCAACTTGGGGAGCTGCCTGGCTGCTGGGGCAGGGCCTCCCATGATGGGCTGGTGGGGGAGTCTTTGTCCTGGGCCTGAGCTGCCCTCCTTCTTTCCCTCTCTTCAAAGGAGAGGCCAGGCCTTGCCAGGCGTTGACAACTTGGCTTAGGGCCTGCTTGGAACTTAGGGCTGGGTTAGCCTGGAAGCTTCTAGTGAAGAGACTAGCTCTCAAGAGCACCCCTTCTACCTACTGAGGACCCCAGGGCGTGTCGCCCAGTGACTCAACACTCTCCCTTTTCCCACAGGGGCCCTGGCTTCCAGGAGCTCCTGAGATGGCGGAATCCAGAAGGGGAACATCACTGGCTCCTTCAGCAGTTTGTTTGAGCGCTGCCTGTGACGGGCCTACTAAGTGCCAGATGCTGGGGCCAGAGGAGGAGGAGAGGAAGCCAGGGAGAAGCACTTTGCTCCTGGGGTGTCAGGGAAGAAACACAAGTGGGAACTATTCAGGCGCTAAAGAGTGGTGTTGGAGGCTGGGGATCAGCTGGTTTTCAGGGAAGAAAGGAACATGGGTGGCCCTCTGACCTCAGGCCTGGATGGTAGAAGTTTTTGATATCACACCACGTAAGGACCCCCTGAGAAAGCTCCCTCCCTGAAATTACTGAACTTGTGCTCAGGAGCCCATAGCTGGGATGGAGACCATGTACTATGGTCAGAAGCACGATCCAGAGCCTGAAAAATCAGCCATTCAAGTGTGGCATTCTGGCCACAGTGCCCTATGCACTATGGTAGAGGAGATACTGAAAATTTTTATTCAGATTGGAAAAATAATAACCCAAGGTTCCAGGCAGGTCACACGTCTCTAATCTTGCGGTGATTTGGGTATCTTACCCCTGTGATGGGGACAAACTGTTGCCATGCTGGGCTTAGCCTCTGATCCCAGGACCTGTCCCTTTCTGCTTTTCCCCAAGGGGATGGGGGTTGGGGGATGGGGGTGGGAGGCGACCCTGCAGCAGCTCCACTAGGGGAGCATTTGAGTCCCGAGGGCTCCTGTGCCCAGTTGTGTTATCCTCACATGGGATGGGGCCCTGACTTCCGGGGCGGGGCGCAGCCCACTAGGAGTTTCCAGAGCTTGTGTGCAGGTTCCGACAGAGGAGTGCTGGACAGAACCATCCACTATTGGGAAAAGTCATTCTCTTTGACGGAGGGCAAAGTTTTGAAAGGGACACACATGAGCGTGCAGGAGGACGGGAACACCCACATTGCCAATCAGATCACCCAATCAACCCTGATGATCAATGGGTGGCAGATGTCGCAGCCAGATCTCCCTCGCGACTGGAGCTCAGCTCTTCAGAGCCCCCACAAGCCACAGCTGTCCTTAGTTTGGGGGAGGGGATTTGCTTTTTCTGGGGTTAGAGGGAGTTCTGTCCCTCACTAGATTCCCTATTCACACCCACATCCCCAACTGTGTCAGAATAAGAAAAAATCCTTGCCCATGGGACTGTGAAGCTCAGGGTCCTATACAGGTGGCAGATGACTGGGTGGCGTTTTTCTCCTCAACAGGCTGTGTGCTCTCTCCTCTCAGACTGTGGCCTTTTGATGATAGGAGCAAATATTCCTTTGCATCTGTTTCCACCTGTCAGATGTGGAGAACGATGTTTGATGGATCTCCAAGACTCCCTGACAGGCCTGCTCCCCCCACTGTACACCAGTAAAGAGGCTTGGGTAGAACTCCCCCTCACTCCCACACAAAGCCCAGCCAGGACTCTTGTTACCCCAGCTGGCTGGGAGAAAAAGAGAGCTGCCATTTGGGGAGAGCTGGCGTTGAGGGAGGAAGACTAACCTGGCTTTGGGGCTTTTGCATTCTCTCAAGGTTCTGCCCTCAAGGTCCAAGGCCCAACAATTTGGAGAGGCACCCGGGACCAAAAGCGTCACCAACAATTGACAAAGGAAGTTATTGGGGTCTAGTGACCTCTTTAGCCATAGGGAAGGTCGTGGTCCCAGGGAAGGTGTGGCGGTGTGTATGGGGGGGGGGGGAAGAATCTCTTTGGTCCTCTGGGCCAGCAGCTGCGGGTGCTAAAGTGACTGGTCTAAATGTTCATATCCTTGCACACAGAAACAGAGAGAGAGAGAGAGAGAGAGAGAGAGAGAGAGAGAGAGAGGAGAGGAGAGGAGAGGAGAGG
>NC_022015.1:69205274-69212716 GCF_000317375.1 Microtus ochrogaster | reverse complement strand
AGGAGAGGAGAGGAGAGGAGAGGAGAGGAGAGGAGAGGAGAGGAGAGAGAGCGCATCTACAGATCTACCGAGCAGGTCCAGCCTGCAACTCCCCTTCCCCCAAGCCCCTGGCGCCTGGGAGGTTGCACCTTTGAAACTGTATGCCAGCGGCTGGGCCTCTGCTGAGGCACAGAAGGCAGAGGAATGGTGGGGAGGAAGCGGGCGGTGGTCCGTGCTGCTGGGGGCAGGGCGGGAAGGGGTCTGGCCCTGGATGTGTGCTTTTCGATTGATGGATGACTGCCGGGTGTGAGCGAGAGAGCGAGCGTGCGGGTGTGTGTGTGTGTTTGCGCGCGCGGGTGCGCGCGCACGCGATGTACGCGCGCGCGAGGCCTGCCCATTTTCCTCCTCGCAGCAGTCAGTTGGGAGCTGGAGTGAGGGAGAGGGAGACGCTGGCAGCGAGCTCCGGGAGAGTAGTCGTGCGCCCTCCGCTTAAGGCGCCTTTTCTGGTTCCGAGCACTGACCGGGTCTCTGGGAGCATCTAGGTGCCACCCGTACCGCTAGGGCGCATCGCACGATCCCTCCCGGCTCTTCGGTGGCTCGGCGGGGATAGCACCTGGAGACGGCCCCAGACGGGGATGGTCAGCGGCTGCAGCCATCTGGCACGCGAGCGGGATACTGTGAGGGCACCATGGCGCTGACGCCCCAGCGCGGGTCCTCTTCGGGGTTGAGCAGACCGGAGCTGTGGTTGCTGCTGTGGGCAGTCGCGTGGCGCCTGGGGGCCACGGCGTGCCCCGCCCTCTGCACCTGCACCGGCACCACCGTGGACTGCCATGGAACGGGGTTACAGGCCATCCCCAAGAACATCCCACGGAACACCGAGCGCTTGTGAGTACGGCTCCACCCGTCCACCGGGACTCCTCCCCGCCCCAGGTTGCTCTTCCACCCTGACGCATCCGAGGGCCGGGGTTGAGGTGGGGGCGCAAGACTGTTGGGCTCCGTTGCCAGTAGAGGAGTCAGTGCCTTGGTAAGGTCTTTCGGGAGCCAGTAGCCAAGAGCGCCGCTGTCTCCAGGTGCCTGATTCAAAGGGCCCTGGACGTGTTGCTAGCCCATCTTCACACCTGCCCGTTGCGCTCTGCACGGTGGCAGTCCCTTTCCACAGCACAGCAGTCTATCCCGCCAGGATACCTGCGAATCGGTGCCAGAGTCTTCCTGGCACCCAGGAGAAAACCTTCCCACACACTCCAAGCACAGTGTCTCCCTTTGGACATTTGGGGCTTGGCTGGGTTCTGAGCAAGCAGGTGGGTTTGGGCTCCGAAGGCTGGCTGCTTGGTGCCATGGAGCAGAAGTTTCTGGGCTCTTATTCTACCCATTGTTTGTCCTCAAAGCCTTGCTAATTCTTCCCTTAAAGGTGTCAACAACCTACCCCCCTCCTGTTCCCATTCCCAGCCGGCAGACAGACAATGGAACCCCAGGGCCTTGGGTTTGGGGTTTGGGGCATGTGACATTCAGAAGCCTGTAAGGGTTAGATGTGTCCTGGACTGATACTAGAGGCGAGAGGGGAGACGCTTGGAGCGAGGCTCGAGGTTGAAGATATTGATAGTGACAAGTCACAAAAGCCACCATTCCTCTTCCCTTGTTCTCTTCTACTTCTTGATTCTTGAGGGAACTCCACCCTTTCTAGACCTGCCGAGCACGGTAGAGCCCGTGTTTACGGACCTGTGTGATATGTTTTCTTTTCCTGCCGAGTGCGGTCTGTGTGAAGTCCCAGCATCTAAGGCACCACAGTAGTGTGAGGACACGGGTCTGTGGGGCTTGCCAGTGGACAGTGGATTTCTAGTCATCCACAGGGCTTTTGTACAGCTCTCAGAGGTGACTACACCAGGAGATTTTCATTGCTACTCTGGAAAAGGCTGCTGCTGGCTTCTTTGAAGAGGGTTTCCCCTTTCTTCCCACACTTCTGGGTGACTGCAGTGAGCTTCAGGAAAGGTATACACATTTTGCTAACTTTTGAGCATTATTTCATGAGTCCCAGCTGGTCAGAGGCACACCCTGGGGAGAACTGTTTGATACATCAAACTCTGAAGTACCAAGGCCAGCAATTAGTGAGAATGCTTGCCCCAGACTCTCTTTGGCTGGGTTTGAGACATTCCTGTGACAGTTTTAGAGATTTTACAATCTGCATGCAACCTAGTTGAGAATTGGTGTGTGTGTGTGTGTGTGTGTGTGTGTGTGTGTGTGTATGTGTGTGTGTGTGTAGAAATTGGGGGTGGCACCATACTGAGTTTCCTCGGGGCAGCCTCATGGACTTGGAGAGGAGCTAATGACCAAAAAGTCTGGAGGATTGCTGAGGTCATCAGTCACCTGGTTGGCCTGTTCTTTCTGGACACAATTACACAGTGGTGTGTTTCTCCTGCAGCTGCTATCCTGGTAGCAGCCCGCACATAAAACACACGAGCCCCTCCCCTTTGCTTTGAAGCTGACTCTTCGGCAGGCATTCTCGTTTCCTGCTACCTTGAATGTTTAGGATAGGGTCTGTTTTGACTTTCACGAATCCTTTAGCCTTTCTTTAGAGGAGGGTTTTTTAAAATTTATTTTATTTTGAGACAGGGTTTCTCTGTGTAGCCTTAGCTGTCCTAGAACTTGTTCTGCAGACCAGGCTGGCCTTGAACTCAAAGAGATCCACCTGCCTCTGCCTCCCGAGTGCTGGGATTAAAGGGGTATGCCATCACTGTCCGGCTCTTTAGTCTTTTATAATCAGTGAGATGGAGTGAATCTTGGGATAGAGCAGGGTTGGAGACAGCCCTGGTTTGAAACAGTTGTGTGAAGTATTGGCTGTGAGACTTTGGACAAATTACCGGACTCCTCTGAACCTCAAGTTGTTTTCTATCCAGAAAAAGAGTTTGGGTTAAAATGGGTTTCTGCCTCTTGGGAGGATGGAAGGCACTGTTTGGAAGAAGCTAGAGTTCTGATACTTGCTAAGTAAAGGACTATCGGTAGCACAGGAAGAGACTCATGCTCATCAAAACAGTGCCTACCCTGGGTGCAGAGACCCCAACAGAGAGTGAGTCTGTCTCCGCCTTCAAAGGGCAGATGGTGTGGAGGGACTGTTAGCTAAAAGATGTAGGGGGAGGCCAGGCTAGCCTTGTGAGAACACTGGGTCAAGAAGCCCTTTTTGGGGAGTGAAGGGTCTTCTTAGAAGATTGGGGAGTATTGTTAGGGTTAGTGGGTTTTGTCAGCGGAGCACAGGCAGTACAGGTTAGAGTGGCTGCCTGAGCACAAAGCCTGCAGCCAGGAGTGGCTGGCGTGGCCATGAGCAGTTTAGATTTTCTCTGAGGCTGAATCACAGTGTCCAAAGGAAGTAGAGGTTATAAAGAGAGATTAGGAAGGGCAGGAAAGCCTTTCTCCAGCCTCACACTGTCTTGGGGATGTCTGGGTGTGAGCCCAGAGTGAGCATCTTAGGGGAGTTGGACATGTGTGCCGAGCAGGGACTAGCCAGCAGCTCCCCAGGCTGGGAAATTTCTGCAAGGCTGTGTGTTTGTCTGCAGTCCGCTGCTCATCCTCGGCTGTAGCCCAGGGGCCCCAGCAACTTTATGACCATATATTCTATTACTCTGGGTTCAGACCTGTTCTCCCAAGTGGGAAAAAAAGTGCCCTGGTTTTCTGTGGAGACTTCTGGGGAGAGCTTGTGGAAGGCCCAGTGCTGTTGAGGAAACTGGTCCAGTCACAGAGGCTGAAGGCTGGGTGGACGGATGGGAAGGAATGCTAAATAATTCACTGTAACAGAACAATTACAGTGAGGAGACCCTGCTGCCAAGATACTGCAAGAGTCTCGTCTTTGCAGGACCCAGGCTAAGAGGGACTCAGCCATGCTGGTCAAATGTTAACTTTCCCGCATCCTTCCACACAAGGCTCTTGACTTTCAGGGAGATTTTTTTTTAATGGTTTGCACTAGAGTACCCAGGAGTATGACAAGCAGGTTTAGCTTGTATGGACTCTGCTCTGCCTCACTGCCGTGGCCCCTGTAGTTTGGGCTTGCCACTGAGTCACCTGTGGGTGCAGAGAGGGAAAGATGTCTGCTGAACATCCATACAGTCATCCAAGGATGGAGGCAGGGCCCCTGGAAGGCCAGGATGCTGATTGCCACCCCCGCCCCCAGCACATTCCCCCCTCCGGTCTTCCATATTTGTCACTTGTCAGGATGTGAGACTTGCTGTCTTGCTGTGGTCTGTGTCCCGTGTCCTTTCTCTGGTTGGTCTATCAGGCTGTAGCTGCAAACATGCTGCCAAAGTCTGTGACTAGCCTGGGCTCCTCTCCTTAAGCTGCTGGGTAGTCGATGGACACATTCATGGTTTGGGGAGCCTATGTAGAATCTATATACTGCTGGGCAGTGGTGGCACACACCTTTAATTCCAGCACTTGGGAGGCAGAGGAAGGCGGATCTCAGTGAGTTCAAGGCCAGCCTGGTCTCCAGAGTTGAGTTTCAGGACAGTCAGGACTGTTACACAGAGAAAACCTGTCTCGAAAAACAAAACAAAACAACAAACAAACAAACAAAGAATCCATATAATGTTGGAATTGAGGCCAGGGACTGAAACCATGTCTGCCATCAAGGCCTGGCTGGGTGAGCCACTCCGGGGTCCTACAGCAGAGATTGCTCTGAGGAGGGAGGTGGCCCTGGTGGGGGTTAGTCTTCTGCTCTCACAGGCACTGGTATGGTAGCCAGGGTGCTAAGTTTAGTGCTAGACTCTGAGCAGCTGGCACAGAGACCCAGCGGCGGTCCTTCACCTATATGCGCCCCTTCTGCCCACATATGAAGGGGATAACGGACTGCAGAAAACATGCTGCAGTCCGGTGGCATGTGGCTGCTAGCCTGCCTTCCCTCGGCCTGTGGGAATAATACCTCCTATCCCATAAGACCTTCCCAAGGATTTGCTCAAAATGAGTTTATGAAATGCTAATATGGCGAGAAGCCTGTGCTGAAGGCTAGAAGGTTCGGGTGTGCTCGGGAGTTATTTGCTGAGGCCCAGCCATGCTTCAGGCCTCTCTCCTGGGCTCCTGCTACTCAGAGCATGTGGTTGTCTTACTTGAGCAAATTTTCTTCTGTCCCTTGCAATTTGTATACAGGGAGAAGGGACTCTGCAGGGTGGAGGGTCAAGATGGCATGACTCTGGTATCGCCCGCCTGGTGTTTTGTTAGTCTTGCTCAGCCTCTTGGCAGCTGGGGCGTCCTATGGGGTTGGTTGCATTCCCTCATTCAACAGATCGCTGCTGTCTACTGAGCTCCCTGCATTTTGCTGAGTGGAAGAAGAAACAGCCTCTCCCCAAGCTCCTGTCCAGCAGGGGACCGGGAAGAATAGTTGATAGGAGAATAAAGACATATCTGCAAATTGAGATAAGTGCTTAGGAGAGGCGCACCGCTTCGAGTCCCCGGTTTCTTTCCTATAAAGTGGAGGTAATGACCGGACCTGCTTCAAAGGCTGGGCCAGAGGACTGAACTCGATAATAGGCAGAGAGGTGCTGCGTGCCTCACAGAGCCTGGCAGAAAGCAAGTGCCCAATAAAAGGCATGATTATCATTGTTATTAATGTGACAGAGAGCTCCAGGGACATAAAAGGATTCTGAGACCACTCAGTGCGGGATCCCTGCAATAACTACCCTCTTCTCTCACCAGGCAGTGGCTGCGAGCCCTGGACCACACCAGAATGAGGATGCTGTCCTTCCTCAGTACCACTTCTCAGTGTGCCAGGAGCTGGCCCGTGCTGCTGGAGGCCGCGAGGCAGAGGCGTCCGCGCTCTCTCGGGGCCTGTATGGGGCGGTGGGGACAGGCGGCCCCCGCGTTATCGGGAGCAGACGGGCAGGCGTTTGGCGGAGTTGCCGCCTCCAGTTCTGTGCCGGCATTAGCAGCTCGGCGGGGCTCTCGCTTAATGGGATTTTCTTCCCAAATGCTGTAATTATCGCCATACAAATACTTATTACCCAGAGCAGATGACGGCCGGGCCTTGGGCAGTAGCCAGGGAGCTGGGCTGCGCTGGGGGTGGAGAATTGGAGAATTGGCTCCTGTTTTTGATGGGGCTCGCCGCCCCCTCCTCTCCTTTCTGGAACCCAGCCCGTGGCCAACAAACAGCTGTTGGGCACCTGCCGTGTGTGCATCACATCAAGAGAGGTCTGGGTATGGGCTGGTTCCTCTGGGAGCTTGCAGGGGGTGGGAGAGAAAGAATAAGTATGCAGGGACATCTGTAGGGACCGGAGCACAGCGGCTTCCAGCATAGGCAGGCATCGCTGTGACAATGGCCTACTTTGCATCCTGGCTCCATCAGCTGCCACCTGGGAGACTTTGGGCAGCTCAGCGGTGCCTCGATTTCCTGGGACCAGTGATGACATTTTGCTCGTAGGGCTGTAAAGTTGACGTTAAACATCTAGCTACGGGCTTAGACTTCTGCGCAGCCTGTAGCCACGGTCTGGTTCTGTCAGTGCAGAGATGAGGGAAATGGATGGGAGGCACTTGGCCGTGACAGGGAGAGAGAGGTTGGGGCAGGGCTGGAGCCAACTGAGGGTTTGACTCTGGAAGGCAGGTGGAGTGGGGGAAGGGCGAGCACATTTGGGGAAACAGAGGTGAGTGACATGGATTTGGGGTCGGGGTGGGGGAGAGAGAGGAGGAGCAGATTCACCCGAGGAGTGAAGAATTTTGTGGGTGAATTCTAGGAAAGCATCGGGTCAGGGGGCTGAGAAAGAGAAGCTGCCATGGTGTGCGCGTGTGTGCGCGTGAGTGCGCGTGAGTGCGCGTGTGTGCGCATGAGTGCGTGTACTTGTGTATAAAAGCTTGTATTAAGTTTTTGAAAAGTCAGTGGCTTTAAAACAAATCAGCAGAGCTGAGCAAACACCTCCCAAGTCCAATTGTAGATCATTTTCTTCGTTCACAAAGAGCCCTTGTGCTTGCTGCAATTTTTTCATTTTGTTAGAAAAGTTCCAACAGAAGGGTTAGGAACTCCTGTGTCTCCTTTAACCAGACTCGGTTGTTCATTTCACTCTATGTCTTTTCTTAGATAACTCACCCTCACATTTAAGACACATGCACTCAGATACATTCTTTGAGGGAGGCTCTCACTTTGCAGCCCAGCCTGGCTTTGAACTTAGGGTCCCAAGAACCGGATGGCAGGCGTGTACCACCACATCTGGCCGCATGATTTTCCCCCCCATTTAAGAATAGGCTGAAGGCCTGTAAAATTTTAAGTATTTGTGTATTTTCTAAGAGCAACAAATCTACCAAACTGAGAACATCAGACAACATAATCCAGTAACTCACGGCCAGTTTTCACCAGCTGTTTGATCAACACTTTTCCAAGGTTCAGACTCTGACCAGGCCGGGTGGTGGCGGCGCACGCCTTTAATCCCAGCACTTGGGAGGCAGAGGCAGGAGGATCTTTGTGAGTTCGAGGCCAGCCTGGTCTACAAGAGCTAGTTCCA
>NC_022015.1:69201372-69205174 GCF_000317375.1 Microtus ochrogaster | reverse complement strand
AAAAAAAAAAAAAAAAAAGCAGACTCTGACCAGATAGCATTAGAAGTCATGGCTCTTCATCTTTAGTTGGGGTGTCTTCTCTGCCTTTGTTCTTTTGGACTTTGACATACTGAGGCCTATAGTCCAGCTATCAGGCTATCCTTCAGCTTGGCTTTATCCAACTGTTCCTTAGGGTTACATCCCATTTTAACTAAGAATTCTAAGTAAATCACATTGTTCCCTTCTTTGCGTCCTGTGAAGATACACGCAGTGTCAGTCTGTCCTGGCATTGGTGACTTTCGCTCTGATCCGTAGGCACATAGACGTCAACATTGATCTGTTTTCTTCTGTGTTAAGTAGTCTCTGGGAGGCATTTTGAGTGTGTATAACCTGCTCTTCAGAACTTTGTCTGGGGCTTCAGACCCAATGGCTGATTCCTGGCTGCATCTTTTCCTCACCATTAGCTGGTAAGAAAGGATCTCCCCTTCTCCTCCATCTGTTTGTCTGGATATAACAGATCTGTGTTATTATTTTATTTGTTGAAATCTAGTTTGTTAACGTTGCTATTCGATGTTGAGAGTAGCTCAGATTTGGCTGGTGGGAGCTGGGGCAAGCCCATCTGCAGTCCTGTTGACAGCCCCTTTGAGCATCTGCCCCAGGGGTTTTGCGCCGGGATGGGCACGGACGAGTGGTGTTTTCAGGAATTCTGCTGCCTCGCTTTGGTGTGCAGGATAACTGGAATGGTGTGTTGGAGGGCAGCAGCCGACTGTGCAGAGAAAGTCGATTATGTAATTTCTGTCACTGGAATTTGTCATTATTGCTACAGTTTTTTTTCTTTTTTTTTTTAAAGTCTTTTCTTTTTCTAAAATGGTTTTAGTTGACTTAATTTATGAAGTAGTTGAATGAATTAGAAATTCAGAAAATTCTCACATATGCTTCAGCCAGCTTCCCCAGTGCTAGCTTTATAACCACAGAGCAGTTAGCCAATGGAGAACTTAACATGCTTATAATATTATTAACCAAGTAATGGGCTTTTCTCCTTCTTTTCACCCCCAATGGCCCCTGAGTCCCAGGGGTCTGCACTGTCTTTACTCACATCTCCTCAATCTCCTTCAGTCTAGGGCAGGCCTTGTTCCTTCTGGCTTTTTATAACCTTGACTCTTTGGAAAGATCATTAGCTAGTTATGTTCATTGATTTGGTTGTCTAGTTATCTGTCTGTCTGTCTGTCTAGTTTTTAAGACAGAGTTTTACCATGTTTTCCTGGCTGGCCTGGAACTCACTATGTAGACCAGGCTGGCCTCAAACCCACAGAGATCACTTACCTCTGCCTCCCGAGTGCTGGGATTAAATGTGTGCATCACCACGCCTGGCTTGTCCAGTATTTTTCATAACTTGGTTGAGCCTGTGCATTTTTGGCGAGAATGTCACAGGGCTGTTGTGTCCTCAGAGGGTCTTATGGGCAGATGCAGCCACGAGACTTGCTGGCTGACCTGCATCTTCTGGTAAAGATGATGTCTACCTCGACCGTAAAGTGACTTTCCATATTCAGGTGCAAAGTAGCTGAGGGGCTATGCAGAGTCCTGTGTTTCTTCAGTGTCAGCTATTAATTCAACACTGATTAATGAATCCTATCTTCAACAATTAATGCCTAATCATTATTTTCTTTTTCCCCAGTCCTTTATGTATTTATTTTTAATTAACTTATTTTGAAAGACAGAGAAGTATAGCAGGCTCCCCTTTTTGGAGACAGGATCTCACCATGTAGTTTGTATCCTGAAACTTGCTATGTAGTCTAGGTAGTCTTCAGATTTGTCACGTTCCCACCTCAGGCTCCTGATGCTGGGATTACGGGCAAGCAGTGCCGTGACTGGCCACACCTCCTTAACAGGGTAACTTGCCTGGGGATGCCTTAGATTTTTACTTTCCCAAGGGCACAAGCTGTGTGCCATGTATCATTCTATCCATGGTATCTGGAACATGGCACTCAAGAAACATGTGTTTAATGAGTTCTTTTTCTTTTGAAAATTCCACTCCTGCTTGGACATCTCATGGGTTCTGATCTTTGCCTTAGACATTACAGTCATAGTGGTCAACCGAGTAACAGCCCACAGAGACACCCATATCTATTCCCCAGGGACTTGCAACCCTTACAACTAAACTTTGTAGATGGGGGTCAGACCAAAGATCATGAAGCAATGGGGTGATCCTGAATCACCTGAGAGGGCTCAGCATTATCAAGGGGCCCTCTAAAAAGGAACGAAGGCCAGGACGAGACAGAAAATGTGGTGACGGAAGTAAGAAATTGGAGGTTGTTGAGGAGGAGTCCCCAAGCCAACATCCACAGCCAGTGAAATGTAAGGAAAGGGACAATGGCCTGGGGTGGCCAGAGGAAGCAGCACTGAGTGCTTCCGCTTTTACCCAGTGAGACACACAGGACCCCAGAACTGTGAGGTGGTGGATTTGGGGTGGTTTGGGCTGCTAGGAATGTGGTCATTTTCACAGGCAAGACAGAGATCCTCAATCATCATAGAATTTCCGCAGGGCTGAGGCCGCACACAGAGAAGCCCACAGGCCCAGTCTGGGATAGACCCATGACTAAGTACAGTCGAGAACAGTCTGTACATTCCCAGGCTCATCCCAGACGTATTGATTCTTCAGCAGAGGTGATTTCAGGAGATTCAGATTTGGGGTGCACAGAATGAGATCTGGAAGCGCTGCTTGCTTTTGGGGTCTCCTAATGAAGAAATTGTACCCCGTGAGGCCACAGGAGAACTTCCTCTAACTCTAACCCACACTGAGAGGATTCAGAGGAAGAGCTGGCAGCAAGGAAAAAAGGCACGTGTGGGAGGAGCTATGCTCTCGGTGGGGAGCACTAGGTGGATCCGGAGAGGAGGATGATCAGGGTAGGACCAGCAACCCTCTGGGGATGAGGGCAAAGCCAGCTGCTGGCACAGGAGGCCAGGATCACTGGAGCCTGGGACCAACAGCTTCCGGGAAGAGGAGAAGGCAGGCAGGAGCAGATGGTGGGGGTGAGTGGGTGGCAAGTTTGGGGAGGAGAGGGCAGCACAGAGGAAACTCGGGCAAGCAGTCCCAGAGAGTTGCCTGCTTGTGTTATAGCAATGGTGGGAGGAGGGCCCTTGAGGGATGGGGCGGGGGAGGGCAGGCAATAGGTCAGAGAAGGGTGGGTACAGAGATGTACCTTAATGGTGCCTGTGGTCACCCTTTACATCCCTCAGGGCAGACTCGGCAAAAATGCTTTCCAGCTTAATCTAGGCTCTCCTCTTACTCAGCAGTCCTGGGAGAAGATGCTACTCTAACCAGCTTCTCAGAGAGGTGGAGCCATCTGCAGCGGGACAGGACAGCTGGCTGCGCAGTGGTGGGCCGAGACTCCCTGAGTCATGAGGCTGTGAGATGTGTTTGTGGGTAGCTTTAAATCTGACTGGAGCCTGCTGTTCTTCAGATGTTAATAAGCCCGGCTCTCTTCACTCACCCAGCGGTACAAAGCACCTGTCAGTGCTTAGCACTGGGGCCTGAGGCCACCTGGTTCCCCTGCTTCACCTTTGATTCCTGCCTGTGCACATTTGGGGAAGACTCGAGTCACTAAGCTGGCTCAGGGAAGGGGTATCCCATCCAGAGGAGGAGGATGCTGAGGAGATGCTCGGGTGCAGAGAAGTAGGTTGCAGGTGGAGATCAGCCTCAGGGAGTTAGTGGCCGCTGGTGGGGAGTGGCTGGGAGGCCTGGCAGCTATTTGGGAGAATCCTTGCTGCAGAGAAAGAGAGAGAGAGAGAGAGAGAGGAGAGAGAGAGAGAGGAGAGAGAGAGA
>NC_022015.1:69199372-69200607 GCF_000317375.1 Microtus ochrogaster | reverse complement strand
GTTTTTCGAGACAGGGTTTCTCTGTGGTTTTGGAGCCTGTCCTGGAACTAGCTCTTGTAGACCAGGCTGGTCTCGAACTCACAGAGATTCTCCTGCCTCTGCCTCCCAAGTGCTGGGATTAAAGGCGTGCGCCACCACTGCCCGGCTCTCAAGTAAGCCCTTCTATAAGTAGGCTTGATCACAGTGTTTCATCACTTCACAGAAAGCAAGCTAATATACTGCGTGACCCAACAGGATTGAGAGCAAAACCTTGAAGAGAGCTACTTTGTACCCTTTCATCTATGTTCATAGCAGCACTATTCCCAACTGCCAAAGGCCAATGGGTGCGCGAGTGATAAATACGCCCAACAGACTGCCATCCAGCCTCCGACGGGATGCTCTTGGAGGACCTCTGTGCCCGGCCACTTTCACCGGCAGTGTTCCCTGGTTCACCCTGGGCTCATCTAGGAGAAGGCCCTGGAGAGAATAGGTTGCTGTCAAGACGCACATTCTGCACGTGAAATGCTCAGGATATGTCCATCTGAGGAATGCGTATATCAAGTGGGGTGCGTGCAGGTTGGGGGGCAGGGGTGGGGAGAGAAATAGAGAACCTACTGAAGCCAGCACTGCCAGTACCAAGTCAAGGCAGATCCACTACGCTTCCAGAAAGCCCTATTGAAACCTGTGTCATGTGCCATGTTCGACCCTGGAAGAGGTGAGGAAAACCAACAAAAAATTATCAAACCAGGACTGGGAGGTTGTGGTGCACACCTTTAAACCCAGCACTCAGGAGGCAGAGGCAGGTGGATCTCTGTGAGTTCAAGGCCAGCCTGGTCTATAAGAGCTAGTTACAGGATGGGCTCCAAAGCTACAGAGAAACCCTGTGTCAGAAAAAAAAATATTATCATACGAATAAAGCAAACTTGTAGTCTTGTGTGGGGGCTGTGACATCAGTTCAGGACTCCTTCAAATTCCTGTAATGTCACCCCTGATTTGGACTGTGGCATAGAGGGCGGCTCTGTGGCTCTGGGAGAGGAAGGGTTGTCACCAGAAAGGGAAGGTTGGAAAGAGGTAAGCCAAGGGGAGGGCAGGACTACCGGGGCCAAGGGGAGGGCAGGTTTAAAAACTTTGCTCAGGAGCCGGGCGGTGGTGGCGCACGCCTTTAATCCCAGCACTCGAGAGGCAGAGGCAGGCGGATCTCTGTGAGTTCGAGACCAGCCTGGTCTACAAGAGCTAGTTCCAGGACAGGCTCCAAA
>NC_022015.1:69190755-69199272 GCF_000317375.1 Microtus ochrogaster | reverse complement strand
GCACTCGAGAGGCAGAGGCAGGCGGATCTCTGTGAGTTCGAGACCAGCCTGGTCTACAAGAGCTAGTTCCAGGACAGGCTCCAAAACTACAGAGAAACCCTATCTCGAAAAACCACAAAAAAACAAACAACAACAACAACAAAAAACTTTGCTCAGGGGCTGGGAGGGGGTATCGTTCATCATTCTCATTTTACAGATAGGGAAACTGAGGCACAGAGGATTTGAGCTCCAGGCCTAAGACCACACAGCTAGTGTGGTGGTAGAACAGGGACTGTTCCCTGGCCCGAGTTTTTTCCTACTAAGACCATGCTTAGCTGGGTGGGGTGGGAGCCTGCGGATGCTGCTGCTTGGGCTGCTGCTTGGGCAAAACTCTGGGTCTTACTACAGGAGAGCCTAGAGCACTCAAGGGACCTTAGCTCTGTCTAAAGTCTTACTGTGCCTGAGGGCACAGGGTGATGAGGCAGGAGGAAGCCAAAAAACATCAGGCTTCATGGTGTAGGGGAAGAAATCTGGCCTGGTTTCCTCGTTTCCTCACCACTATGGGCTGTGCCCCACTGGGCAAGTGGCTTCTCTATTTTGTGCCCATTCTGCTCTGCTGCTGCGAACATCAGCAGGTTGGGAAGAGCAGACCTTCTGCTAGGGAGCTGTGAGTGTGATAGGACTAAGTGCTGGCAGCGGGTACAGAATACGAACCTCGCAGGACCCGGTAAGGAGCAGTGGCAGCTGTGGGCCTCAGCCGCAAAGCCTTGGGGAGCCCAGGTCAGCCTATATCCGGAACCCCTCTGAGCCTTGTGGGCACACTACCTGCTGCTCTGACTGCAGTGGTCGTGGAGGGGTCCCAGCAGCATGTCTTCTGGGAGAGGGTCTCCATGGCAACACTCTGGGACTACCTGTTGGAGGATAGAGGCCCGGATGCTGTATTCTAGCAAGAGGCCATGGTTACCCTACTGAGGCAAGGCCTTGACGACCTTGGGAAGGTCAGTCTCTGCTAAGGCCTATACAATGTTTCTAGGTTGCAGCTATACATGGGAAAGAAAGGGCACTTAGATCTGGTCAGTGAGAGTAAGGGTCCATGGGGCAGATGGGGCTGGGACAGTAGTCCAGGAAAGTACCATCAGGGAAAGAGGCTGTACTTGTGTTGTTGTGTGAACCATAGTCCCAATCCTTGCCCATCCAGTCCCTTTCACATGGTGATGGAGTGTTGGATAGGAAGAGAGGAGGAGGGGGCTGGCTTGAGGTGTGTGTCCCAGTGTACTCACTGGCTGGGTGAAAAGGGAGCTATGCCGGTGCCACCCATAGTCAGGAATTCCTGCCTGCCAGTCCACCTCCACCCGACTTAGTGGGCATTCTGTGTTCTGGGCTTCCTGAGTTCCATGTTGGTCCTGTCTCAGGCAGACAAGTCCTATCGTTAGTCTTTTCTTGGTTTGGTCAGTGGCATGCTGGGAATATGCTATAGCCATCTGCCTTAAAAAACAAGGAGGCCCAGTGCGAGCCCATTACCCATGGTGTAGCAGAAACCAGAGCCAGACCAGTGACTCATAACAGTGAAGTTACAAGTATAGATGTCTGGACTAAAGGGTGAACTGTGACTCCCTGTGCCAGCTTCACGACCAGATTCTTCTTCTTTCTTATTTTTATCTTTATTTTTGTTTTCTTTTGTTTTTCTTTTTTTTTAAAATTTGGTTTTCTTTTGGGGAGGTTCCAAAGGCAGGGGCAGATACGAGGGGACAGGGAGACAAGTGGGATTGGGGTGTGTGATGTGAAAGCCACAAAGGATTGAAAAAAGTTTTAACAAAATTGGTCTTAGCAAGTTTATCTGAAGCACGTGTAAGTTTACCTCAGCTAGATAAGTGTTGTATCCAAAGAAAACAGACTCAAGAGAAAAATATTCTAGAATATCCGTGGAGATTATCCCTGTGGTTATTCCCAGAGATATGTGGTTTTCATTTTTTCTTTCTTTTCCAGGAACTTGAAAAAATATTCACACATCACTAATTTTTAATTAAACATTTTTTCCATTTAAAAATTTTATTTTATTATTTAAAAATTTTTAAATGAAATCAGTTGGGTACTATGTTGGATTATGAAAATTAAAGTGCAGAAAAGCAAGCTGAAAAGGTACTAAAGTCATCCTATGTCTAACCACTCAGTTATAGCTATTACCATGCGGCTCCAGGCTCAGTGCCCCCTGTGCACACATCTGTGTATGTGTGTGAGTCTGCTGGGAGGACATACATGGCTTTCATGGAACACAGGCTGCCTTGTGACCCGGCACTAGGTTCCGTGTGCCATTGTTCTAACGTTTTTGTTCCTATAATCCATCAAAGATGTACTTTTATTTTATTTTTTTAAGATTTATTTATTTATTATGTATACAACATTCCTTCCATGTATGCTTGCATGCCAAAAGAGGGCATCAAATCTCATTACATATGGTTGTGAGCCACCATGTGGTTGCTGGGAATTGAACTCAGGACCTCTGGAAGAGCAGTCAGTGCTCTTAACCGCTGAACCATCTCTCCAGCCCAAAGGTGTACCTTTACAATGAGAAAGACGAATCTACCAAAACGACCTGTGCTATGACCCAGAGTTTCATCACGCTGGCTCCGAGGAAGGCTGCCACGCTGCCGTCAGTTAGCCGCCATCAGAGCCAGTTAGCAAGGGTTCCTGGAGACGGTTCCAGGGCTTGAGGAATAGTTGTGTTGCAGAAGGCACAGATTAGTGGCCATTCCAGGAAAGAATATTTAGATCAATAAGGTAAAGCCTTGGCATTGACGAGAACCCCTGTCACAAGGAGACGATGCTTCTCACAACAGTTAGAATGAGGAAGGGACCATGTCGATGGTCTGGCAACTTGGAGCATCACTGAAGCCCCCTCTGATCCTACTACAAAAGGGACAGGAACAGAGAGTCTCAGGCACAGAGAGTGATGGGTCAAATGAATTACTGGCTTGTCACCTTTGATTGACAGCCTGGGCCCTAGGGTCAGAAGGTCATGTCTAAGGGTTCTGTCATCTCTCAGTTGTTTTCCTTGGGAGCACACCCAACACTGGAGAACTGTCCTGCCCTCATCTTTCAGATGGCCACGATGGCAACTCAGGTGAGCACTGAGTTTCCTGGGGGCATTGTCTAGACCACATAGCTCTCAACACAATCCAGGACAAAGTGCCTTGGGCTTGGTTTGAGCTCACAGCCATACCTGGAACTTTTGGTCACTGTTTGGTTAAGTGAGAGCGATTTACAGGTGAACATGGAATATGTGTGTGTGTGTGTGATGTGGGAGGTCCTACTGTATATGTGTTGCTTTTATTGGTTAATGAATAAATCTGCTTTGGCCTATGGCAGGGCAGAATATAGCCAGGCTGGAAGAGATATATAGAGAGAGTAGGTGGAGTAGGAATCAGATGCCAGAGCTTTACCCAGTAAGCTGCAGCCTTGTGGTGATACATAGAATAATAGAAATGGGTTAATTTAAGATATAAGAGGCAGCAAGAAAGATGCCTAATTCGTTGGCCAAGCAGTGTTGTAGCTTATGTAGTTTCTGTGTGATTATTCGGGTCTGGGCATCTGGGAAATGAACGAGCAGTCTCTATTTGTGTATATTGGGTGCGGCATTTAGGTTGATGAAAAGCATGCAGGTGATGGTGGCAGTGGTGGTTAAGAAGAGTTGGTGTGGCTCCTGCCTCAGGGATGTATTAGATGCTGGAGGGGACAGCTGGGGTCTGAGTGTGTGTTGTGGTGGCTCAGACAGCGCACGAACTTTCTGGTACTGAAGTTTTCAGAGAACTTTCCCTTTGGCATGGCCTGGCTTCCTGAGGCTGAGCAGATGCTTTGGGAAGAGGAATTGCAGGACGGAGTCTGAAAGAACACTAGGAGGCGGGGTGGAAAGGGGCCATACGGCTTCTGACGTGGGGTCTGTGTCTAGCCTGCCGGTGAGGATGCAGGTCAGAATCTGTTCTCGTTTCTGTAGGAGGGTCAAGGAAAGGGCGGATGTGACCTTCGAAGGGAAGACGGCAGACACCCAGGGTGGTGGGTGAGAAGGAGCCGCAGCATTAGTAGGTCTGGCCTCTGGGATAGGATTTCAGGCTCCTTGGCCAGGTCCTCCAGGTTCCTAACTGCCTCAGGAATGGCCTTATGGGCTCTTGTACAAACCCTTCATTGGCTCCTTGCTTTTTCTCTGCTTGCTTTCTCAGGCACTGTGCTTGCTTGGACCCACAGCCCCCAACTCTTTGTCTGTCTCCCACTCAAACTCGGACCGACTGACTCAGTGGCTTTTCCTTGAGTTTGCTCCACGCTGCCTCAGGCAGGCCTTGTCTTGTGGTACTCAGCTCAAGTCTCACTTCCTCAGTGTTCCTGAACTGCATGACCCTCCCGTGTTTCTCCTGCCAGCATAAGGCACTGCCACCCATGATGATATTGCAGTGTCCCTAAGGGCAGTCATGGTCTTTACCTGTTTATGAGGCTGTCACAATTGGCACCCTTCATTTTATGGGTACGGAGTCTGAGGTTTGGTTAGAATAACCCAGAATGTCCCCCACCCCCCACCAGATTCCTCTGGGACCTATCTCTCCATCTAGGTGAGTCCCCAGAGTAGAGTCACCTTTGTGGGTTTCTGCAACCCCCAGCCGTGTGCCATGTTCGTGGTTCCTGCTGCAGGAATGTGAACTGCATAGTGGCTCAGGCTTGATGGGCTTCTTGGCTGGGAGGGTGAGAGCGTGCTGAGGTAACCGGCTTGATCCGAGCCAGGTGGAGGGGAGTCTGAGCTGAGCCCTGGGGGCCCAGACCACTCAGTTCACCACTTCCTTTCCCCCCTTTCTCTGCCAGGGAGCTCAATGGCAACAACATCACACGGATCCATAAGAATGACTTCGCTGGGCTGAAGCAGCTCCGAGTGCTGTGAGTACGGGTTGCTGTCCCCCTCAGGGTCTGCCTCTCTCCTCACTCCCTGCCTTGGGTCTCTAGACGGAGTTCTGGAGGGGAGGTAGGGAATCACAAGCTAGCCCAGGCCTTCTGTTGTGGAGTCAGGAGCCTCCTGAGTGGATGAGGGGTGATGCTGAGCATCCTGACCCAGAGAGGCTACTGCCTTTCACGTGGCTGAAAAGAATGGCGGAGGACTTGAATGGGACAGTCTTGGCCCTTTCTATCTCTGGGACTGAAGGAAGAGCAGGCGGCATGGAAAATCCACAGGTCTCTGCTTAGCTTGGTTTTCTCCAGTGGAGCACCAATGGCTGGAACCTGAACTACAGACAGGCTTTGCTTAGGCTCTGGAGGCTGAGATGCTGGATCAGTCCTGATCTGTCTGCTGGGACGTCACTTGGTCTGGCTCCCCAAGCACACAGAGAGGACTCACTAATCCCTGGGTATCGGGGCTCACCCCCATTACCACATCACCTTCCCAGTGTCCCTAACAGCCCTGCCTCTAAAACATCATACAGGGCTGTAGATTCAATGTATCGGATGGAGGGGAGGAGAGCACAATGCATCAGATGGAGGGGTCGGAAATGCAGCGTAGCCATCATCTCCAGTGATCTCAGAAGGACTCCTCGGTGAGGCCGCAGGCCCTGGCCGAGAGGGTGCTGAGGGGGACAGAAGACAGGCATGACTTCACTCAGCTGTCTGAGTGGAGATCCTGGAAGTGGCCAGTACTGCCCGGCTAAGCAGCAGCCCATCCGTAGTGCCTGCCAGGCAGTGCAGAGATGAGAGGCTCATTTTGGGTCTCCACCCCTCTGTGCTCTGCTGATATTGGGGAGCAGAGGCAGCCTTGCCACACAGGGATCCGACCTCACCCCTCAGTTAGCTTTGGAGGCCCTGCCCCATCTGGCTGGCAGGAAACTCACCATCACACAAGCAGAACCCTTTAGCTCCCACTCAGGATAGTTAGTACAAGTGTTCAGAACTGCACACTTCACAGTTCTGGGGGCCTTGGGGTGAGTGGGGGGGCCTTGTGGATGATCCACCTTGAGGTTGGGGGCAATGAGTTCCTGGAGTCTTTGCTGCTCTAGAACCGAACCACATTGACCAAAACTTTCCTCTTCCCATCCTGGGGAATCCTCCTCTCTTCCTGGAACCCCTCCCATAGGCCTCCAGCAGAGAGAAAAGTATACATTAAAACCCTGCCTGAAGCATGCAGGAGCATGCAACCCATCTGCTTGGGAGAGGACAGGGGAGAGAACGCAGGAGAAAAAGTACTTCAGCATCTCCAAAATGATCACGCAGCATCCCATGTCTTGGTGAAAAATGCTGCCCACCAGTCAGATGCTCCGAATCAGAGCATGCTGGTGGGGAAGTTGCAGAATCCCATGAAGCCAGGTGGTTGCTTGGCCTGGGCACCCGCTCCTTTCGTTAGCAGATGGGCCTAGGCGGACTATGGTGCAGACAGTGGGGGTGTTGTCTGGCAACTAGCATTCTTGCTTATGTGTGTGGGCTCTGCCCAGTTGGGATAGCTTTCCTCCGCCGTGCTGGCCATGTCTCTTGGGTGCATGCTCTGGGCCAAAGCACAGCATGTGCCCCTGAAGCCTAGCACCTTCGTCGAGCATAGCGTGAGCATTGGCACTGTGCCGCTCTGCCAGCCAGAGTTTGCTGTGGGACCTGAGCCGGGGAATGTGTGAAGCTGTGACCACTTCAGTTGGAACTAGGATCTACCTGGGGCCTGGGAAAGGCTCGTGTCCCACTTCTGAGTCCACATTGCTCTAGTAAAGCTTGTTGGAGTTCCTAGGAACCCTTGCTTAGCATCCTATAGCTCTTTTGTCTCTTTGTCTCCCAGGCAGCTGATGGAGAACCAGATTGGAGCTGTGGAGCGCGGAGCTTTTGATGACATGAAGGAGTTGGAGCGACTGTGAGTATAGGATGTAGGCTGGGGAGTGTGCTGGGGTTGCCAGAGAGGGTGTCAGCAGGCCTGAAGTGGGGGGGGCGTGTCCCAGCCTCACCCTGCCTGATAGTCCCTTGTGAGATGCTAATAGAGAAAAAAAATAGTAACCAGCCCCCATTCCCATCCACGGTGTAGCCCTGCTGTTAATCTCAGAACATGTGATGGCAAAAATTCATCCAACTGGAATTCCTTCCGCCCATCTTTCCTGAGGGGTGGCTGCCGTTCATTGATTTTGGATTCATAAAGGATGTCACTGGTGTGCCCAGCAGAAATACCAGGGAAGCCCCCTGTAACTGGAGGTTTCTCTCCCGCCCACCAGTTCCCGAATAACCACTCTGAGGCTTAATATTAATTACAAACTGTTTGGCCTAGTAGCTCAGGCTTGTTATTAACTAGCTCTTACAACTTAAAATAACCCATTTTTATTATTCTATATTTTACCATGAGGCTCATGGCTTGTTATATCTTGCTTCCCTTGTGGCTGCTGGCATCTTCCTGATTCGCGCCCCCCCCCCCCCTTTTCCCTTTATCTTTGCTTGGATTTCCTGCCTGGCTCTATTCTCCTTGGCTATTGGCCAAATCAGCTTCTTTATTAACCAACGTTAATAAGACATATTCACAGCATATACAGAAGGGCATCCTACATCAGTCCCCGAACCTGAGGCATGCTGTCTTAGCTACAGGTACACAGCACAGCAATGAGGAAGTAGAGACATTCTCAGGGTTTCATGGCTTGCTTCTGAGTGGGGCTTTCAATTTTGAAACTGGGTCTTCTTAAATTTTCTTTATTTTACATTGGTGATAAAGAAAAAGAAAAGAACCTAGTGGGTGATGATGGGAGCAGACACTTCGCCCCTTTGGTCCTGCAAAATGGTTTGGATGCAGATGCTGGGAGAGTCCCAAAGGTTATGTTCTTGGACCAGAAAGTTCATTTTATATTAAGGAACTGACTGGAAAACTGGCTAGAAATTCATAATTCTGGGTATTCTTTGCAAATTACCAAAAATTAAAAAGAGCCATTTGGGTATAGGTAAGATACGTCAGGACTGAAACACCACCAACATCCCTGGGACGTGCTCAGAACGTGAATTAGTCAGAAGGGCAGAAACTGATGTTTGTATAACTAAAATCAGAGGGCGCATGCGTGTGAGAGAGAGACAGAGACAGAGTGTCAGGAGTGTCGCAGAGGAGGGAGACAGTTGAGACCATTAGCTCTTAGTAATGCCAAGAGAGGAGGCAATGGGATACTTCTCTTTTGTTCTTTGTGCTTCTTTTCTTTCTCTTTTCCCTTGATTTTCTCACGACGACTTTCTATGGCAATCACAGCTAATTCTGAGTGCCTTCCGCTGCCAGGTGCTAGGTGAAGCCCTTGACCCTGTAGCACGCCATCTAACCCCGAGATAATGCTCCTGCAAGTGGCATTCCACAGATGAGAGACCAAGGTGCCCAGAGGCTAAGCCGCCTGTGCAGAAGAAGGGATTAAAACCAGATTGTTTTGCCTTCAAAGCTTAGACTCTTAATGAGTAAGACCTAATTAATCTCTCCCTTTCATTTTTATGCCAAAGAAAACAAAACATTAAACAAAGAGAAAAGGCATGTTTGCTTCATTGTCTTCTTGCCGCCCAGAAAATCCCCCCTCCAGTTCCCCC
>NC_022015.1:69186590-69190655 GCF_000317375.1 Microtus ochrogaster | reverse complement strand
CGCCTTAAACTGAGCAGTCAGCCATCCAGCGCTAGGCCAGATGTTCACTCTGTGTTTGCTTTCTTTAAAGCCCTTATAGTAAAATACCTGGCTCTAAGAGCCTGGCTTGGCTCTCATCCGTCTCACCCACCTCTGGTGCTGCCTGGCCTTGGCGGGGACGAGAAGGTGGGAGGGGTCTAGACTTGACAAGTCCTGGCCCTGCTGCTGCCACCTGAGGCTTGGCAGAGCCTTCCTCTTGGTCATAACTTGTCACTGCAGACCTTGTCCCTTCTGTCTGTTTCAGCTCTGTTTCTCCGGCTGGGTCATCAGCCACTCCCCAGCGGGCAGTCCCTAGGGGTGTCAGGTACGCACTGTGCACCCCTTCAGTGAGCAGCCAGTGCAATGGCCATCTGCTCTGATTTGTGGGAGACCATGGGGATTGGTTTGTGAAAGCTGGTGGAAGTGGGGGGCCAAAATAAAAACGCCCAGACTGTGAACATCGCGTTTTCAATTAAAATGGAAATGTGCGTTTATTGGCCCCCTTCCCAGCCTCACCCCCTCCACCCCATCTTGAGAATTTCTCTGTTCCTTTCAGTATGAGACAGTGACTCGGGTACAGTATGGCTTTATTCACCCAAACTACACACCCAAACCAGGTATTATTTTTTTTGTTTGGGTTTCTTGAAGGTAGAATGAGTTTTCTTTTCAGCACCTTAGAAGCAATTTGGGTTGGGAATTAATCTTTTTACTGAATTCAACAGTCCTTCAATTGGCAGCTTTTCTTTTTTTTTCTTCTAAGATCTTTCCAAAGCAGCCAATGTAATTTTCATATAGATGACTCTCTTCCCAGTGGCATTTCATTTATTTGTGAATGAATTTGATTGAATCGCATAATCCTACTTCTAAATACCTGTAGTAGCATAAACAAATTGGAGAGCGGACATAGCTGGTTCTCCCAAGCAGCTGGGGAAAGTGTGTGTGGAAGTCGGAGTGTGAGGTCCTGGAAGTCATGAGGCCTGAGTCATGGCCAGAGCTGTCCTGTTGCATAGTGGTCACAGTCATGGAGCATGTCCAGTTGCCTGGGAAGGCAGCTATGGATGGGAGCTGCAAAAAATGTCAGCTTCAGAGGCCTACATCAGCCCAGAGATGCTTGCATGAATTGCTTCCCTCTTGGCTCTCAAGAAGGCAACTCAACAAAGTCAGCACGCATCTGATAAGGACCAAACCATGTGGCAAGATGGCGGCATTAACCGTTTACTCCTGGGGGTTCTGCAAGGAGGAGGGTATGTCCTTGAGTGAGAGCATTGTTATCACACCTGAGAAGAGAACCCACCTTTCCCTCTGTTTCTGTCCTATGAGGGGAAGGCGAGGAGCATCTGTCTTGGTATCAGGAGTTCAGAAAGGCTGGCTAAGTGGCGGGGAGCCCTCAGCTGCTGTTATCCTTCTGAGGTACCCATGTGCCTCTGACTGTGGTGGCCACTCCTTCAGCATCCTTTGATTTTCAGTATAAATTAGTCATTGAATTCCCTCCTCTTCCCTCCCCCTACTGAATGTTCTTAAAGATTGAAGCCAGAAAAATGAGAAAGTCTTGGAGGAAAACAAAACTAAACTAAACCTAGCAATTACCAGGCAGGGTAAATACAGGATTAATTTATTGGACTGGGGCTAAGGGACTGGGAGAGATCCCGTGTCTGCTCTTGTTTTAAGGCTCACACTGGCAGTCCCTTTTCTTCTGAGCCAATGATGTGTTTCCCTCGGAGCCGGCTCTTTAAAGTCAGTTTCTTCCAACCGGTCTCCTAAAGCTGTAAATCTGATGTCTGTCCTGTGCGGGAACATGGTGGTCCCCAGTGTGGTGACAAGGGCTTTTCTCACGTATCAGATGAAAGACGACCTCAGAGGAGGTAACCGTAGATGAGTTCCTGCAGGCTGTGTGGAGCTCAGTCTTCCCGTGAGTCCAGAAGGTTTTTTTTTTTTTGCTGAGCTGGGTCACGGTTAGTCAGTGAGAGAATAACGTGGGGACGTCTGTGTAACATGCTGTGAGGACACCTTGCTGGAGATTGTGTTGCAAGAGTCATCTTTTTGTTTTTAATATTTATACTATCATCTGCTATAGTTTCTCAAAAGTTAGACATCATGCTTTGCTGCATTCTAGACCCTGGTGTTAAGGAATTAGTGGCTTTAGTTTGGAACAGCTACTCCTCAATGGCAGGTCTGGATCCTTATGATGCTCTGTCTTTCCATAAGGCAGATTCCAGACCCAGACTTCTGGCTCCTGCCTGTGTGTATGGCACTGGCCCCAGAACAGCAGTTCTTGACCCTTTGGGGGTCAAATTACCCTTTCACAGGGGTGACATATCAGACATTCTACTTATCAGATAATTACATTACCATTCATAGCAGTAGCAAAATTGCAGTTAAGAAGTAGCAAGGAAATAATTTTGTGGTTGGGGGTCGCCACAGCGTGAGGAACTGCATTGAAGGCTTGCAGCATTAGGAAGGTTGAGAGCTACTACCTATAACATTGAAAACTATGAAAGCACTACCTGGGCATTAAAAATCAAAGCATGGCTGGGCACAGCCCAGTTCTAGCACTTTCCTGGCATTCATGAAGCTTGGGTTTACTCCTCAGCACTGAAATAAAACCTCTGCTGTCTGATAAGGAATAAACTGCCGAGTAAGGGGCACGCCGGTATTTAAATATCTTTTTTACTATAATTTGAGTTTTTTTATTTTTATTTTTTAAATATATTTATTTGCTGTTTTGAGACAAGGTTTCTCTGTGTAGCCCTGGCTGGTTTCAAACTCACGGAGCTCCGCCTGCTTCTGCCTCTGAAGTGCTGGGATTAGAGGTGTGTGCCACCATGCCTGGCACCTGAATTTTTGTTGTTTTTGTTTGCTTTAAGCAAACATTTCTCTGTCTCTGTTTGTCATTCTGTCTGTATCTATCATCTATCTAACTTTCCACCCTTTTTAAAATATGGTCTCAGTTTGTCCCAGGTTGTTTTAGAACTCATTATATAGCCCTGTCCATTCTCAAACTCATGGTGATCCTCCTGCTTCAGCATCCTAAGTGCTGGGATTAGAGGCATGCACTTCCATGAGAGCATTCATTTTCAATAATAATAATAATAATGTTATTTTCATTAAAAAAGGAACCAGAACAAACAAAAATATAAACAAAAGAAAAGCCCCACCAGCTAGACAAGCAGAAACCATCACTGCCTAGGCAACCACGGACAAAGCACTCAAGCTCTGCGATGTCCTACCTCATTAGGACCTAGCGCACATTTCATAAGGTCAGGGATACAACTCACCGCTGGGATTATCTGGGGATCAGATCTTGGTGGATTGTGTGGGGGGGTGATAAACAAAGAAGGAAGGCCACGCTTGCTGTTTAGTTGAAGGCTCATCCCCCTCTGGTGCTATATAGCCGAGTGGACACTCAGAGATGAGCTGTGTCTTAGAGAAGTCTTGGGGGCTCTGCTCTGGTCCCAAAGACTTGGAATGCAGGGCTTTCTGGCCTGTGCGGTCATCTCTGAAACACTCATGTGACTCCTGCCTCTCCTGTTACCTTTTCCAGACGACTGAACCGCAACCAGCTGCACGTGCTGCCTGAACTACTGTTCCAGAACAATCAAGCTCTATCCCGACTGTGAGTTATGAGTTATGCGTGTGGGTTGCTCCCCACCCTGTGGGGAATGCGGGATGGAACCAGTGGCCTTGACCTTGGGCTAATGTTTCCTGCTGGCAGGAAAGGCTCCAGATCGAAGGCCAGACCTTTCTATGGGAAGTGTGTGTGGGCACTTTTCCAGGCAAGAGTTTGAAAGGATCCTAGTCCAGCTGCATGTGTTCTCTGTAGCTTTGGAGCCTATCCTGGAACTCACTCTGTAGACCAGGTTGGCCTCGAACTCACAGAGATCCGCCTGCCTCTGCCTCCCAAGTGCTGGGATTAAACCACCGCCCGCTTGCTGTGGACATTCTTTTTTTTTATTAAATATTTATTTATTATGTATACATTATTCTGTATAATACAGAATAATTATGTATACATTATTCTGTCTGTATGCCTGAAGGCCAGAAGAGGGC
>NC_022015.1:69182654-69186490 GCF_000317375.1 Microtus ochrogaster | reverse complement strand
GATGGTTGTGAGCCACCATGTGGTTGCTGGGAATTGAACTCAGGACCTTTGGAAGAGCAGACAATGCTCTTAACCATTGAGCCATCTCTCCAGCCCTGCTGCGGACATTCTTACGACCTTGTCACTGCCTTGTGTGCCTGTCTTGGGTTGACCCTGTTTCTATTTTCAGCTCTGTCTACCTTTAGGCTTATGCGCTCCGTGTGTGTGTTTATTTCCGATGCTGTAAAGCCATAGCTTTGCTGGATGTCAGTGCACTTCTTCCAAGTACAAAGGATACTGCCTGATTGTTGCTCTATTAGTCTCCATGATTTTGAGTTGTTCTATTGTCTATTCTGTTTTGTGGGATCCGAAGTTGGATGGGCCTTTGTGATTTACTAAGGAATCTCCGGCGCAGGCCCCCACCCCACCAGCCTAGGCTCTATGTTTGGCTACCTCTATGACAGGGAGTTCATTATAGGATTACTATCTTGCATATCAGAAAGTTCTTAACCTTGATCCTCCCATTTGCTCTCTAATAACATGTTTTTCTTAATTTTTTTTATTTCTGCAACTATGTCCTGTTGTTTGTTTTCTAGAGGGTTGCTTTTCAAATTTTAAACTGGAAGATACTTGAATTCTCTTAATGGTGGTTATTAGCAATCTTGATAACACTGGGGTGAGGACCTCCGCATGGGATGGGATGGGAAACAGTACATCAAAGGTCAGATGGTCCGGGGTTCCTCAGTGTGATTTTGCTGGGAGTCAGCAATTTCTTCCTGAACATTGTAAGCTACCAGCTGAGCTGGGGTGGGCACCCAAGCTGGAGGGTGACCTGCCATGAATGTCTGTTGTGTCCGTGATAATGCAGGTTCCCTTGCAAGGAACTCCTGCACCTGGCACATGCGACCGCAAGGAAAGGCAGTGTCTCCAGCTTTATCCTCGGAGTCGATGCGAAGCTCCTTTGACTCCTAGGCCAGCAGTATTCGTGTTTCGTATTTCAATAGGAATTTTGGAGCAAAGGTCTTCCACACTTTGACAAATATTGAGTAACCAGACTTCATAACCAAACTGGCATATGGAAATCCACTCAAGGATTGAGAAGCCGAAGAAGAGGACACCTGCCCTTGGCACTGCCCTGAACTGGCAGCCAGGAGAAGCAGAGGCCTCAAGGTCCTGTGTGTGGGGTAGGGCGATTTCAAGCTCTAAAGCCAGGACATCTGAATGCTTTCTGCTTTCCAGGCACTGGCTCCCTCATACTTGAAAGGAAGACATTTTTTATGTAGGTCCATAGCTGGCCCCGGGTGCAGGAGACTTTTCTCCAGCTCCTACCTTGTGCTCTTCCTCTGTTTTGGTTTTATATTGGAGATGGAACCCTGGGTTCCATCTAGAGTGTGCCGAGGACACGGTCTACCACGAAGCTATACCTCAGCTTCTCCGTATTTCTGAATCTCCTTTGTAAGCAAGGCAGACAAGCCAGTAGGACTCAGCAGAGAATGCCGATGTAGCTCGTTCCACCGACATCAGCCAATGACTTGAAATCATGACAAGGCCTATGCATCCTGTGTCCCTCCAGCGTGGGTCATCTTGACAAAGGCACCTTCTGTAGGAGGCTGCTGAGCAAAGCTTTGTGGACTGAGTCTTTGCGCTTGGTGTCTGGGCTCACCCAGCCACAGTTAGCCACCGTGGGACAGATAAGGAGGGTTGAAAGGTTTAGTTGCTGCAACTCTTTACTTCATCCCCATTTTGTTCTGCTGACTTGAATATCTGACTTCCAAAACCTCCCTGCTGAGTTCTCCAGTTATTCTGGCCAGAGAGCTCTCAGGCATGCTACCCTGAGGACTGGCCGGGTGAAGGTGTTTTGGGTATAGTAAGTCATGACCACTAAATTCCTAGGCTTCCCCAGGATAGGGACTAAGGTACAGCTGTCCCTCACAGCAACCAAGATGTGAGGATGTTTCTAGTTCCTTCTGGACATCCACCTTGTTGTCTTGCTGCTCCCTGTGCCGCCAACCTGGGCTCCTTGGCAACAAAGGTATCACAGCATCAACCATTGCATTGGCCACAGTGTTGGCTCTCTTCCTACTTCTCGTAACTACATTGATCTGATCTCCGTAGGGTCTTGAGTCCTAACTCTAGAGTCTTGGAACTAGAAATCTGATGAGCCCATTTTAGGCCATGTGGTGGCTGGGGCTCATGGGATCAGTTGGAGAGGTGGTAACGCTGGAGCTGCCTCCTTGGCTGCAGGACCACGGCATTCCTCAAGAAGGCGTGCCCAGACCAGAGCCTTGTTTCTGGTCCCTCCGCCGACTTTCCCTTTGCTTTGGAGGGATCTGTTACTAAGCCCTTCCATCTGGAGAAAATGAAAGACTTTCTTGTGGATGGTTTGCTGAGTGGTGTGAAGGTGGTTTCCAGAGACCGCATGTGCTGGGGAAGGTGTGGCCTGGGTGGCAGGTGGCACAGGCCATGTTCCAGTTGATCTTGTCCGCAGCTTCCAGAAGTTAAATCCGTCCTGTTTGTTCTATACTGGCAGTTCCGTTCCTTCCAAATGCATGATGCATGTCCCAAAGAGGGGCTTTGTCTTGGATCACAGAGCAGTTAGTTGGATGTAAGGCTGGAGTTAGGCACGGGGACTCTGGGGGGTCCATTAATGAGTCCCCTAAATGGGTTTAAACCAGGACTTGAAATCTCACTATTGGGGCTCTTCCCCAGGGAGATAAAATCCCAACATAAGTATGCACACTGCAGTGATATTTAAAATATTGAAGAGAACATGGAAATAACCTTAATGTCTCACAGCAGGGAAGTGGTTAGGCAAATTTTAGCTTATCTGCTTGATGGAATACTTAAGCAGTCATCAGAAATGGCCTTCATGGGAGATGTCAAATAATGCAGATGTTTGTGATATCAAAAGCCAGAGTTGTATTGATCCCTGAATTACTCTAAATAATGCATGGAAAAATGACTGCAGAATTCTAGCAGGGATTGACTGCGGGTAATTTTTTCTTTTGTGTTTCCCTGATGTTCCTTAAGAAGGACACATTGTGTTTCTGGTAGGAAACCTGCCAGTTTTGAACGGTAATGGAAAGCCCCCGCGTCTGAGTTCAGACTAATGCTGGTGGCTGGGGAGGCAGCACAGCGGTAGAATGCTTGCCCGGCACACGAGAAGGCCCTAGGTTCCAGGCCCAGTGCCATAAATCCCCACACAAACAACTAGTGTCAGAGACACGGTGTGGCTTTCTTTGGCCCCGTGGAGCCAGATGCTCTTTTGTGGGACCAAATTAATGTCTACCCCTGAGGGCTGCTGTGAGTTAAAGAGAGGGGGAAAGCTTTGTGCTTTGGCACCAGCCCTGTGGCGTGGGGCAGGTGTCGGGAAGCATGGGGCATCCGTGCTGGGCTTGCTCCGGAGGGGAAAACCTGCCTCCTGCCTCCCAGCCTCAGAGTGACTGATTCCACACAAGCATTGCCTATGCCAGTACTGGCTTCCTCTTCTCTGCGGAGACTCAGCCTGGTGTAGCCTTCTCAGCCTTAGCTCAGAACCATATCTTTGCCATGCGGGAACCTGTCCTCAGCTTTTGTTTCGCTAAGTTAAAATATTTTTTTAAAAATAGGTTCCTCTGCAGAATTACCCAGAAAGTCTGTGGAGGGAGGCTGGTCTCCTGGCCAGCGGAAGGACTGGAGTTTGGCTTGGAGTTTGACAGTCCTCTTGGTCACATTCTTGAACAGTGGAGGGGACGCCAGCGGAGGACAGTAGGCAATACTGCTCAAGGTCAGAGGGTTTGTGACCTGTTCCAGGGATGAACCTGCTCTGTCTGTGGCTAAAGCTCATCTTATCACATCTGTCCATTAGCGCCCGCCAT
>NC_022015.1:69178173-69181599 GCF_000317375.1 Microtus ochrogaster | reverse complement strand
TCGGTCAAACTTGGGTAGATGGCCCTGTGGCTCCAACTTGCGTATCTACCTGTCCAGGTGGTGACAGTTCACCATACATGTCTCTGAGAGCTACCTGGCTCTCAGACTTCTGCAGGTAGGAGTGGAGGGCAGGCACCAGCTGTTGCATCCAAGTCTCCTGTGGGGACAGCTGCACTCTGGTGGCAGCTTACATGGGTTTGGGACCAACTTTTCACTTGCCGCTCAATCCTCAGAGGATATAGAAATGTCGTTTTTCTGAGCTTTCACAGGTTTGTTACTAGAGGGACATGTTCGAGTTCCGATAACTTCTCCAGAGTGGTCAATCCCAGGCTTCACTTGGCAAGGTGGGGCCAAGTGCTTGCGTGCTTGCCTGTCCTAGCCTCTGTCCCCCGAGGTCTGAGAGACAAGATGTTCCTCTCTGGCTGGCTGCGTCCTTAACTCATGCACAAATTGCTTTGGACACTCAGGTCTTCTGGGCTTTCATTCAGCCTTGAAGTCCATATGCATCCGGACCAGACTGACTTCTTGGTCTCTGTAGATTTCGGTAGGCTTGGGAGGGGGCAGGCAGTTATTGAGGCAGCCCAGGGCATCTACTTCCCATGTGTGTATATATCCCTGTCATAAGGACCACGATAACTCATTAACAAGGCTCTGGTGGTAGGAGCCAGGCTGTGAGCCTGCGCAGCCCTGTGGAAGAATGCCTGACCCTCGTGACCCCATTTCAAGCTGGGTTTAATTAAACTGTCAGCACTGGTCAGAAGAACAAAGCATCCCTTCCCGCCAGGGCCCAGCCCCCATCAGAGGCAGGAGGCTATGCCACTGAAACGAATAGCTGTACAGAATGGATCTGTCTCGCCTCTGAGGGAAATTACCCGAAGCAGAAGGTGACCTCGCTATTGCCACACGTCTAGGCCAGGAGGCAGAACTGCTGAGCTTGGCCAGCTTCTGGAAAGATGCGGAGGGCTGTGTGGGAAGCAGGACTCCCAGGTGGCACCCAGCTCCGACGGAGCCTCCCCTCCTGTCTGTGCTGCCCACAAGGGTCCTTGCTCATCGTAGCATCCCTCAGAAATTTCTAGAGTTTGTCCAGAGAGAAGAAGCCTGTTGGGGGCTCAGGGTGTTAATGATAGCAGTGGCCTTGCTTAGATGCTTAGAGGAAAAACTGGTCCAAGCAGGGTCATCTCTAGAGGACGTTTCTGCTTCTAGCACATTCTCACGTGTCATGAAGCTCTGGGGAGTGCCAGAGAGATAGCTCAGCAGGCCCAAGTGCTTGTCTGTACACACTGGACAATGAACCCGACCTGCAACCCAGGGCAGGAGAGAACTGACTCCTGAAAGTGTCCTCCGGCCTCCGCACACACGTCATGAGCATGTGCTCATTCACCCCCCCCCCCCCCCCAGGCACAATGATGAAACAGAATTAAAACACTAAACCAAAAAGACTGCTCCAAGCCAGGAGTAGTGGTACATGCCTTTAGTCCCCACACTCGGGAGGCAGGTGGATCTCTGTGAGTTCAAGGCCAGCCTGGTCTATAGAGCAAGTCCCAGGAAAGTCAGAGCTACATTGTAAGATCCTGTCTCTAACAACAAAGAAATAAAAAAACCAAAAAAACCCACCACCAACAAAAAACCTAAACCCACTCCAGGGAGATATGGGTGGTCCTGTCTCCCTAACTTGCTTGCCTGTTTGCAGATTTATTTTTTCTGGGGAGTCCCCTTTAATACATTCTGGGCTTAGTGTTAAGTGACTGACCCAGGTCTCAAACAAGAAGCATGAGAATCTAGGTTTGAACACCTGACTCCCAATGCATGCACTTTACTGCTCAACTAGAGTGAGGTGTGTGTGTAAAAATGTAGGCTTTCAGAGTCATCGCAGGTCCTGAGATTGCTAATTAGGGGACCTTCTGCCCTAACCGACTCTACCTAGATACAATCTCCCCAGACCTCTGTCGCTCCATCTCCCTGACTGGACTTCTGTTCTGCTTTCTGTTTTTAAGGCTTTGTCTGTCCTATGTCACTTAAATGGACACAGCAGTATTTGCATCTGAATGGCTTATTTCCCTTAGCACAGATTCTTTCTGTGGTCTTTTCGTATTGGTCTTTTTACCAACTAGGTAATATGCCACTGCTTGGATATCCGACCTTCTCTGTATCTGTCCAGCTGCAGATGGTCCTGGGTCACATTGCCGATCTGTGCTCTGTCAGCCGTCGCTAGAACCTCAGTTAGAGCCCGCATAGCGTTCTTCATAATCCTGGGCCCTCCTATCCTCGCCTGTTGAGCAGAATCTCACACAGAATTTGCCTTGCATTCTCTGACACAAGTGGGTTCTTCGGGCTGACTAGCCTCTCACCATGTTCCTGCTGGTCGACTATTGGGAGTCTGTGGGAGGAGAGGATCGATCGGCTTTCCTGCCCTTCCTCATTGATCCGGGATGCGCACTGTGAGTCTGGGTCGGGCCCTGGCTCCTATTTAGTGGGCTTGGTTTCACTTGGTTCCACTTGGGTTTAGCCTTGGCCTGTGGCCCACGGACACGGGGCTGGTTGTTCAGGCTAAGACCATCTATTGGTGGCACATTAAGCGGTAAGTGGTGTGTTGAAAGCGTTGTCTGGGCACCCTACGATGAGGGCGGTCACAGACACAGACAAGACCCTTTGCTTCCAGGAGCTGGGAAGTAGATCTGGAAGAGCCTGAGGAGTGGCTGAGGAGGGCGTGCCTTGTAGCTGGAGCAGGTGGGCAGGGTTCCGATGAAGATGGGTTTGGGAGCCATGGTGAACCCTGTCTCTCTCTGTGTGCATGTGTATGAGAGAGAGAGAGAGAGAGAGAGAGAGAGACAGAGACAGAGACAGAGACAGAGAGAGACTGTCTGTGACAGGGTTAGGCTTTGTAGCCTGAACCACCCTGACTCCAATTTTGATGGTGACAGCCTGGAACCTGGTATCTCCATCAGTCCTTCCTTTAACAAAACACTGTAGCCTGGGTGATTCTATTTCCTGCTTGGGCTTCCTAGGACACATCAAGGAATCCCAAGGGTCTCAAAGCACAGCTGGTGGGATTCCTAGGACACTCTGAGCCTGTGCAGCAATTCAGTGTGCTGCTACAGTGTGCTCTCTTTGGCTTGCTGGGTCTTGCAGCGTGGGCAGCCTCTGTGAGTAAGAAGCCCTGCCTGGCAGCTGATTAATATGGGAATATACATTATTGATGCAGCTATTTTAACAGTTCATTTTTTTAAACTGTTGGGTTTGGGTGTGGGGTGAGGAAAGTTAAAAAAATAGATACCTTTCTGGCCAGGAACCGATGTTTGTTGTGTTGGTTGTTCCTGCCCCAACCCTTGCATCCAATGTCCTGTGTCTTGGTGCCCCCCCCCGATGCCCATCCACCTCAAGCCTGTGGGGCTCCATCCTCAGCATTATTGAGGTGGTGCCCCCCCC
>NC_022015.1:69154864-69178073 GCF_000317375.1 Microtus ochrogaster | reverse complement strand
CCCCCCCCGATGCCCATCCACCTCAAGCCTGTGGGGCTCCATCCTCAGCATTATTGAGGACTGCAGAACCCAGTCATTGTCAGGGAGCTCAGAGCGTCCTCGTTCTTACACGTGGACTTGGAGGTAATGAAAACCAGTCCAGTCACTCTCTCAAGTCTCTGCCAAGGTTCTGGTTCGTTTCCATCATCTTTGCAAGACCATGACAGACTGGGATAGCTGGTGCCAGCCCTCATGTAGACCCAGCGCACAAGAGTAGGCTTTGCTGCTCTGATTGGGTGTAGCACCAGGGCTTGCTGAAAGACATTGCTAGGCTAGAGCCACCTGAGCCTGTGAGGGGACAGCAACCCGCAGAGATGGCACGGCAACAGAACTCTCGGACTTTGATATGAGCTGTGAGTGTCCTGAAGGCGGATCGAATTAATACAGGCCAATTGGTATAAGATGATACCACTTTAATATAAATAGCACACTCACGCAACCGAAGTTCCCGCGATGCCCAGAAACAGGAAAGAGGAAGGGGTTCCCAGCGTCTGTGCACCCCAATTTATAAACATTTGCCCGAGGCCATCCTGCCCCCAAAGGGCGGGCTCTCTCTACAGTGTCCTTTATTAAAAAAATATATATCGATATGTGTGTGGAGAGATGCGTGTTTGTGCGCATGTGTGTGCGCGTGTGTGCATGTGCGTGTGTGCGTGTGCATGCATGTGCTTGTGTGACGTGGGTGCCCATGCTGCAGTATGCATGTGGTGTTCAGGGACACCTAAGGAATCAGTTTTCTCCTTCTGAATGATTTGGGAATTAAACTTAGGTTCTGAGATTTACACAGCGCAGTTAGTGCTTTTACTGCTTTTACCATGCAGTGTCTCGCTCACCCTAGGTTTTCCTTTTGAAACAGGGTCACGCTGAGTAGCTGAGGCTAGCCTCAGACTCTTGATCCTTCTGAGCTGGCTTTTCTAGCACTGGGATCGTAGGTGGGTGACGCTATGTCTAGAGTTTTTCCTTCACATTCTAATGAGACAATTTGTAACTTGTTAGTATTCATGGCTCTTCTGAGCTGATGATGGCCGTGAGCCAGTTTTCCCATGATGCCTTGTCACAGTTTAATGGACCTGGAGCCATGGTTTTCTTCAAGGACGTCAACTCAGTGTGTTTCCCTTCCCTGGTTAAGATCTGCCTGTGCTTTTAAAATGTTTTTATTAGCATACATCAATTATACATAATGATGGGTTTCATTATGACATTTCATACATATACATAATGTATTTTGGTCATCTTCACCCCTCATTACCATTGTCCTCTTTGCCCACCCCTACTCCTGCTGGTCCCGTACTCTGCTCAGCCAGGCCCCTCTTCTCTTTCTATGTTTTTATAAAAATATGTTCTTGAATTCAGTTTTAAAATATTTGAGTGCAGATTTCCACATTTATGATCGTTAGACTGAGGACTGTATTGTTATTTTATTTTTGTTATGTCTATCTAGTTTATCAAGGTAATAGCCAGCCTCGTAAACTGAGTTTGGAAGCATTTCTGCTGTGTCTAGTTTGTGGAATAACTGGAAAAGGATTGGTACTAGTATTTTTTTTAAAAAATTTTAAGGCTTGATAAAATTCTGCATGAAGCTTTCTGTGCCTAAATTTAAGTTTTTTAAAATTTATTTTGCTTACAAAATTGTGCTGTGTGTGATATGTGTGTTCATACTTGTGAGTGCAGGTATGCACACACAAATAATAAAAATGTTTTTATTAGTCTGTGTGGAGGTGAAGCGACAACTGAGGGCGTCAGTCCTTGCCTTCCACCTTGTTTGAGGATTTCAGCATCTGTGAGGCTTCATTTCCCATCACCCTGGAGGGACCCTGGGGTTGCAGGCATGAGCTACTGTGGCCTTTGCCTGTATTCTGGGGTCTGAACTCGGGGCTCATGCTTGGGGAACAGTGATTTATTTACTGAACCATCTCCTCAGCCCCATGGACTTTTTCAGCTGGAAGATTTTTTAATTATGGTTTCAGTTTCAGCATCGTTGTCTGTTATGGATTTGTTTAGATTTTTAAAACCCTCGTCTTGGTTTGACTTCTATAGACTGGGAAAGTCTCCTTTTGTATTTTCCAAGTTACTGGGATATAATCTTAAGAGATGCCCTTATGATTTTCTGAATTGTTTTGGTATCTGTTGTAATATCTCTATATTCGTCTCTAATTTTATTCATGTTGGTGTTTTTTTTCTCTCTTTTGGTCAATTTACCTAGCTTGATTCTTTGTATTATTATTTTTTTTTTTTTGGTTTTGTTTCAACAATTTCTGTTCTGATTTTAATTATTTATGTCTGATGTTGCTTCCTTTAGCTTGTTCTTATTTTTCCAAAGCCATAAGGTCATTATTAAGTTGTTTTCAATTTTTCTGATTTAATACATTTAAAAAGTTTATTTTCGCTTTGTGTGTGCTTACATGCATGTGTATGTGTGTATGTTAGTGCATGAATGCCATTGCCTGTGTGTGGAGATCTAAGGACCAACTTTGGGCAGTTGTTTCAGGCAGCAAGCACCTTTGCCCACTGAATCATCTTTCTGACTTGAATCTTTTAATGTCGGCACTGATAGGTATGAACTTCCCTCAAAGGGCCGCTTTCACTGTATCCTATAGGTTTTGTTATGTTGTGTCTTTATTTTCTTTTAATTCTGGAATCTCTTCATTCAGTGGTGTGTTGTTTGATCCCCATGAGTTTGTGGGTCTTTTTTTTTTCTAGTTTCACTTGCTGTAGAGTTCGTGGTCAGTGGAATGCAAGACGTGGCTTCAACTTTCCTGTGTTTTTGAGACTTGTTTTGTACCCCAATGCATGATTTATTTTAGAGAAAGCTCCTGGCTGCCGAGAAGAACGTGTATTCTGCAGTGTTGGGCTGGGATGCTCTGTGGATGTCTGGTAAGTCCATTTGACCTAGGGTGTGATTAGTGCACTGTTTCTCTGGTTTTGCTGCTGCTGTTGTTGAGGTATCTTGTCTGTTAGTGAGCGTGAGTGTTGAAGTCTCCCACAATTATCACATTAGGGCTGATCTGTGGCTTTCATCTTGTAGTGTTTGTTTTATGAAATAGGGTTCCCCTGTGTTTGGTGCCTCTGATTGGAACTGTAGTGTCCTCTTGATGGATCATTCCCTTCATCAGCATGAAATGACTTCCTTTATCTCTCCCAAGTCCTTCCTTGAAGTCTGTTTTGTCAGACATTAAAGGAACCGATGCAAACACACCCAGAGGATGGTGTCAGGCACCTGGATCTGGGTTCTGTTGTGAGCATTTGTGTTCTTTCTGCAGGAGGGTGGCAAACACCGGGAGCCATCTGGAAAGCATTTTATGTGGGGTATAGTCACAGGCCTAGGGCTGTTTGGTGTGATGGAAAGAAGATACAGATGAACCTGTGAGCGATTTTTCAAAGCCAAATGAAGAGTTGTTTCCAGGATGAGGGAGCCGATTTGTTCCGGAAGCTGAGCACAGTGGGCAGGGGGTTTGGGGAAGCGGTTTGTGTTCTGTTCCTAAAGCCTGAAGGCCCTGGCTGACTTGAGGTGTTGAGCTGTCCCTCGTCCCTGGAGGAAATCAAGCAGCAGCTTTGTCCCATTTTTGCCAGGACGTGTGCAGAAGAGCTGGCCCGGGTATGATAGCTGTGGGGTGTTCACGGACACAGTCGTTTAGCAAGGGGAGCATCTGAGAGCAGAGTGTGGCTTCTCTCTGATCATGCTGTGAAACTGGCAGGTGTTTGGAGCATGAAATTCCCCTGACCCAAGCCTCCGAGTTAGAAGCCACCCTCCAGCAAAGTGGCTCTGGCAAACTGTTGAACCAAGTATTTGCCAGGCCCTGAATTGTGTCTCATGTTTGAGAGTCAAATTTGACACAACAAAATCAACAAATCGATTTGGGAATAACCTCGGACAGAAGGTGTGGCTTTGCCACGGTGCTCCTCAAGGGGGTGTGTCTGGCCCAGATGTGCTGGCTGAAGGCTCGGTTGCCTGGCCCCTCCCACTTGCCCCCCTGCCCATTGACTCATTCCCTTTTGAAGTTGATGCCCTTGTTTTAGGAGCCTGGTTTCTGCACCCCAGGTTCTTCCAACAAAGGCGCTTCTGTGGGCAGACCTCAGTGGCCAAGCAGGAAAGGGTTAGGAAAGAAAGCTATTGAGAGAATACCAATAAGGAAGGAAGTGTGTTCCTGCTGAACCAGGGGCTCCAGGCAAATCTGGGTCCCACTTGCGCCGTCCAAACAGAGCAGGGAGTTCCTTCATGGGGTTGCTTCACCAAAGGCTCCCTGGCCTGCAGCAGGAGGGAGGATGGGAGAGAAGGAGGAAATACCTCACAATGAGAAGTTTAAGTTGCATCTCTTGTCGGGGAGGGGCTGGCTGGGCACCGCAGGGCCAACAAAGAGACAGTGTGGGCTGGCGACAGTCAGGGGGGACACATGGCAACTAATAGGGTAGTAATGGGCGGGGAGGTAATCTGGGAAAAGCGGGTACAAGGAAAACGGGTGCATAAATTTTGGTGGTGTGACATCCTCCTTGGCAAGGAGACAGGCACCGCTGTCGCCCTCCCCAAGGCCAAAGCCAAAGATGTCACGGCTCCCGGAGATGTGGCCAGGATGAGTGATGGCTGGAAGGGGAGAAGTCAGGCTGCTCTGCAGAGCCCAGGGAACGAGCAAGCGTGAGCAGAAGCTCAGGATAAGTGCCAGGCCTGAAGGCAAAGGCGCAGGGTAGAGCCTCACCTCTGAGAGGCTGTGCTAGTCTGGGGAGTCCTTGAGTACCCACTGAAGTGGCACTATGCCTCCAGAATAGGAGCTCGAAGATGGGGAGGCCCAGGAACTCTGCACGCCGTTTCCACAAAGACCCTTTGAACATGTCACCTCCCAAAGGGGACAATATTTATTGCCTGGGGGCTTTTGGAGGAAGCCATTTCACAGTTTGTATTTGGACTTTTATGGCTTCCGTGGGGTTCCCCAGACAACCCGGGGCGTCCTGGAGTCCAGAACAGGGGGCGTGCTTGTCAGTGAAGGTTTTGGTTCTGTCTACTACACACCAGCTGTTTTTGATCCAGTTAATAATACTCTTTTTTTTTTTTTTTTTTTTTTAAAAAGCAACTTTTTATTTATTTGTCTTTGTGTGTGTGGTTGGCTCTGTTCTTCAGAACTCTTAGAAATGTTTAGGAAAAACAGACAGATCCACCCCCACAACTGGTGGAGACAATGTGGGCCCCTCCCCCAAGGCTCTGGGCCATGGTGTGAATCCTTAATGCGACCCCCAGTTGGTGTTTGCAAAGTAGCAAAGTAGCAGCTGGCCTTAGACCCCTGAGGACTTCCAGTTTCCCAGGGCGAGCGTCCCTCAGAAAGGCCATGGGAATTCTCTGCTTAATCTTCGCCGGAAGGCCGCCGCGGCGACGGGAATTCTGGAGATGACCTCCAGTTTGCCGCTGCCTGAGAGACATCTACCCCAGTTGGAGGACCGAGGCCGGGCCTCTGCCTCTGGATGGATGGTGGATTCCCTCACCCGGCAGATTTATTCACAGCCTTCCATGTGCAGTCTTTTGTTGGGCACGGGTATGAGGATGGATTAGGTATGGCCTGGGTTTAGGCAGAGTTAGTGGTAGAGTCGCACCCAGTACTCCTTTCTCTGGGGGTGGTGTAACCTGCGAGGATTTGATGGCTGGCTTATAATACCCATGAAGCTGTGGAATATGGAAGGAAATGGGCAGTCGTGAATAACCCCATTTCACAGGGACAGGTGCATACACACTGGCCACGTACACTGCTGCCATTCATCTTCTCTTGTCTCAGACATATTGAATTTTGGTTTCAGCACCTGGGGACTTTGGATGTCTTACTCCTTGAGAGGCGACTAGAAAACACAAGCCCATTTCCTACAGGTCGCACCTTCGTTTACAGGAAGCCAAGGGCCAGGGTTCTTACGGTAACCCTGTCAGCAGGAGCTGGGGCTCATTTATCGATGGGTTTTAATAGCGTCTTTCACAGCCAGAAGCCTCAGCGTGAAGCCAGCCTCTGTGGTTCCCTTTGGGATAGCTGTGGAAGACTGGTCATTTGAACACTGACCGCAGACCTTAGTGACTGTCCCCTGGGCTCCCACCAATGTGTCCTTTGCAGGTCAGCACCAACTATTGACAGCAGAAGCAAACGTGAGGTCTCCAGGGCATTTCTGAAGGGACGAGTGACCCATTTAATGGTAAAGCCACAGTGTGTCTCCCTCCTGACGAGGGCTCCTCCCGTGCTGAAATCACCTTAATTAGGGAACAAACCCAATATGGCATCTGAGACTCTGGGCCCCAGAATCAAGCTGCTCCTCTACTTACTGGCCTCACCCGGGAGCAAAATCCCAAACTCAGTCTTCTTTGTTTTTAAAAATCTTTGTGTGCGGAAGTGGTGGTGGTGGGGCTGTGATGCGTGTGAGTACGTGTATGATATGTGTGTGTGCGTGCAGGGATGTGAGCCGTGGCTCAAGAATGGAAGCCAGAGGACCATTTCCAGCCTTGGTCCTTGCCTTCCTCCTTTGTTTTCTTTCCTGTTTTTAAAATTTTTGCAAGGATGAAGGAGTTTTCATTACAACATTTCCATGTATATGTCTGTGTTGTGTATGTGTGTGTGCATATATGTGTGTATATACTTGCACACACACACGTACCCAATCTTTTTTCTTCTTTTTTCCCTTTCTATATCCTTAATATTACTTCCCTCTTTCCTTTCCCACTTTTAATTTTTCAGAGTGTTTGACATGGAGTCTCTTCTTCCTGTCTCAGCACATCAGGCTAGCTGGCCCTTGAGCCTCCAGGATTCTCCCATGTGTCTCCCATCTCACTGTAGAGTGCTGGGATTACAGGGTGTGCTAGCACAACCAGCTTTTACATGGGTTATGGGAACCCAAACTTAGGTCCTGATGCTTGCAAACCAATCACTTTATTCCCTGAGCCATCTCCCCAGCCAGAGACCCAATTTTCCCATCTGGATAAAGGGTATGATAAGCCTAGAGTTTGAGTATAGGTTACCTAAGGTGATGATGGCAGCAGGACCATTTGAGAAATACTAAGCTTGTATTTTTCTTGATGTTTAGTTCAAGTCCTTTCACACACACACACACACACACACACACACACACACACGGACACACACACACGGACACACACACACACACACACATGGACACACACACACACGGACACACACATACACACACATGGACACACATACACACAAGGACACACACACATATGGAAGGACATATATACACATACATGCACACGTGCATACAAACAAGTGTATATATGTGTGTATATATATATATACAGAAAGACACACATATATGGAAGGACATATATACACAGACATGTACATATGCATATACACACACGTATATATGTGTGTGTGTATATGGAAGGACACACACATATATATGTAAGGACATATATACACATGCATGCATACACTCATACACCACACACATATGGGGAGAGAAAGAAAAGTTAAATTTTCCTTATCCAATTACTAATGCTTTCATTTTCATCATATTCTTGACTATATTAGAACAAAATTTTCCAGAAGTATTTTTAAGATTTGCAAGGGTTTTTTGTTTGTTTGTTTGCCTTTTTTTTTTAAAAAAAAAAAAAAGCAGAATCAAGGCCCTTAAGCATGGCTGAGTCTGTGGGAATGCAGTCTGGTTGTCAAATGTGATAATTCTTTTCAACAAGAGAAAATTGAGCCACAAAATGTCCCTCTCCAAAGTGCTCCAGTTGGATCTTCTGTTTCTGACTGGAGATCCCAGAAAGACCTGAATTTTCTTCAGTGTCAGGAAGGGGAAAGCATTGTGTTATCATCATCATCATCATCATCATCATCATCATCATCATCATCATCATCATCACCACCACCACCACCACCACCACCACCACCATCATCATCTTCATCACCATCCGTTGGAGACATAGTGTCCTGCAGTCCAGGCTGGCTTTGAACAGGATCACCTGGACTTCGGGTCTTCCTGCTGTCTCCTCCACGGTGCTGGTGTGTGTGCTACCACAGTTGGTTTTACCCGCTGCTGAGGATGGAATCCAAAGCTTTATGCATGTAAGGCAGGCATTCCACCAACAGAGCTACACCCCCGGTCCTGGAAAACATTATTTTTAGAGAAATTAAAATAAAAAAGCAAGTGCTTTTTGTGCTGGCAAGAGGGCTGAACCTAAATCAGCAAAAACAGTTCTTTTTTTTTTCTTTCCTCCATTTGACCTCACTGCAGAGTTGAAGTTGGGTTGAAGTCCAAGTGGGAGGATGCTGGCCTGTCTGACTTGTCTACTCCCCAGCATCCGTCTTTGTTGAGGGGAGGACTTGGCAGTTGTCGGCTTTGACACCAACACGGAAGATGTATGCCAGCTCAATCTGTTCCTGCGGTTCCCTTTCTTATCATCATCTTCCACCCAGGAGGGACAGAGATTGAGAAGCGTCCCCTGTCCCCTAGCCCATGCCACACAGTCTTTCTTATCGTGTGTTGGGGGTATGGTGTTGTAGTTTAAACTATGTGTTTAAATTTAGTGAACTGTGAAGTTAGGGACTCATCAGATGGAAAGATTTCTCTGATTTTGCAGCCTTGAATGGGGGGTTAAATCACACTGTGCTCTTTCAGAAGCCCAGTGGGGGGGTGTTTGTTTTTATTTTTATTTAAAGTGTTCACACACACACACACACACACACACACACACACACACACACACAAAGAGAGCCTAAAGCTGTTTTTTCAGTTTTACTTTGTTTTGGATGAAGACATTGTTTCCTTATAGGCATCAGCCACCTCTTGTTCTTACACTCCTTCTGTCCCCTCTTCTGTGAGCCTTGGCTTGAGGCGGTTTGATACAGATGTTCCATTTAGGACCGGGCATTTCCAAGTCTCTTCTCTGCACTTTTACCAGTTTCGGGTCTCTGTGTTTATCATCATGAGAGACACATTTATCTGTAGTTTTAATGGCAAGTCGTCAGGAGTTGGTTTACTACCACGTTCATTATGCAGAATCATAGTAGAAGGTTCTGCCCTGGCCCTCATGACCTGTCTAAACATGGTTCTTTGCCTGACAATGGTGCCAGGTATGGATTTCATAGAGCAAAACTTCAATCCAGTCAGAGAGATCTTTAAGGTAAGGACAAAGCATTATCATATTGAGCTTTATATGGGGGCTCACACTTGTAATTTCAGTACTCATGTGACCAAGAGAAGGATTATAAGAAGTTCAAGAACAGCCTGGGCTATATAGTGAGTCCCAGGCTAGTCCACTCCAGGATCAACTCACCATTACTTCAAGACTTTCTGGAATTCAGGAGTTGTACCGTGGTACTCCTGGAGCCTGCCCAACTGCTCTATCTTCTAGGTATAGGAAAGCTTCTAGAACATTCTGCTTCTGCCTGGGGCAAATGCTCCACCCACCCCAGGTCTGGGCTCAGTGATTGCTTGGGAGGCAGGAGGTGAATGGTTTAGTGCACTTCTGTGGGGACATAGGCTGCCAGCTGCAGCCCCCTTGCTCTCTCTGGTTAGGGTACAGGTTTGGGGCCTTTAGTGTTCACTCTACCCATTGGGCATTCTCCCTGCAGGCTCAGTTTCTGAGGCTGCAGATCACTTTCCTCAACCTCGATAGGTCCCACGGTATTCGACTTCCTCAGGATGCTCTGGCCTGTGAGAGGTGGCTATTGTATTCATGTCTCAAGACTGCTTTGTTTAATCATACAACTTTGGATCAGGTCATAAGCCTCCAAAACTATTCCCTTGAGTGTAAAATGAGGGGAGTGCAACCGGAAGGGGAGGACCAGCAGAGCCGCACGTGGATGGCTGACCTCTTCTGAGGCAGATGAAGACAGACCAAGGGCAGAGTCGGGGCAGGTGAGCCGGGCAGCAGTGGTACTGGCTCTTCCTGAAGTCCAAGCCTTCCACCCCAGGGCAGAGTGCCTCAGCCTTAGCTCTCTCTCTCTCTCTGCCCCTCCTTCCTCTTTCCCTCTCTCCCTCCCCACCCCCAGGTCTGAATTGTCCTCCTCTTCCTCTACCTTCTCCTCCCCTCCCCTGTGTATCTCAATGCTGGGGATCAAATTCAATGTCTTGCCTGTGCTAAACAAGGGCTCCACCCACCCCTACATCCCCAGCCCTTGCCCTTCATTCGTTTTGGTGCTGTGTCTGCATGTCCAACACTGGAAAGTCAGATTGCTGACAGTTGAGTTTTGTCCCCTGATTTGCAACACAGGGTTTGTCAGCATGGCCAGCACCTTGGGCAGTCTGGCTTTGCCACACCCTTGGCATTCTGGCATCTTCTGACTGGGGTCTTTGTGTATGATTTTGAGTTTGTCTTGTTCCTCTGGTCTAGGTACCATCATCTCTCTCAGCCTCTGCTCCAGGTACCCTTTTCAGCAGGCAGATGTTATCGTTCTATGACCTTGACCTTGTGAGACTTAGGTGGCCCAGAATCTCATCTTTAGAACACCAGCAACACCTCTCTTTCTTTTCTCCCTGGTTGGTGATGGAGAGGAACACAGAGTTCCAGCCTAATTGTTCAAAAATTCACTGAATGAATGTTATAGAAATTACCTTATGAATTTTAACCAGAATGGATTTTTTTTAGAGATGAGTAGGACTTGGGTAAATTTATAAAAGCAGAAGGCAGGAGGTATGGGTGAGGCTCACTGGTAGAGTAAGTGCTCAGTGTGTTCGAGGTGCCTGAAGTCAGACCCCAGCACCAAACAACCACACAGAATTCTGCGTGCAGGTGGAGTCAATCCACCAATGACTCCACATTCCACGCCTTTGTGGTGTGTTCTTGTTCCACCACCTCCACTGAGCCCTATGCAGGGATGCTTTATGGGGACCTGGGAGATGGGACTCACCCCCATGAAGTTCAGCCTTTATGGCCTCCATAGGGTGAAGACATATGATGAGGGGCACAGCCAATCTGGGAGCCGCCTGCTTTGCCAAAGGATGAGGGTTGCTCCACTGTAGAGTTGTGCTCTGTGCATTGAGGTCTGGTGTGCACACGGCTTCTGTCAATCTCCGCAGCATGTTCGGAGAGGGCTGTTATCTCCATTTCTAGGTGGGGAAGTGGAGACTTTTAGAATGGTGGCTTGTCTCGAGCACACAGTGAGAGGACTGGCGGTAAGAGAGAGGCCAAAATCTGTGTCCTCTCCTTTACTCCAGGACCTGTCAATAAACTGAGAAACCTGCCCTGAATCCTGAATATCAAAGATGCCATTGCTGTGGCCCAACGTGACCACAGATGCCACTGGAAGAGTGGATACCTTGAATCAGCTCTAGGGGAGCAAGCACTGACTTGAGCCATGGTGGAGGAATGCCTGCTAGGGGCAGGAGGAACTGTGAGTCAGCCCAAGGGTGGGGGCTTCCTTCAGTAAAGAGGTACCTGATGTATCCTCAGGTGCAGAGTCCTGCAACTCAGGGCTAGGATGAAGCAATGGTGAGGAGGTGGCTGGGCTCCTGTGCCTGGCTGGCTTGCATGCTACCCTAGACCCTGTCTGCATGGTGGAAAGCCCCCCATCCTACCCAGGGCACGGAGAAAAGGCTGCCCTTTCCCAAACTCTGTGTGCTTTTCCCAGGGGCCATTGTTCTTGGTTGCCAGGAAACCAGGGCCTTCAGGTGTCACCCTGGAGACAGGGGCCTGGGTATTTGGGTTTGGGTCAGGCACAATAATGCCTGTAGAATGAGATGGCATCCCCAGGACCTCCTCAGCCATTTGTCACACAATTGTGGTTCCAATGACTGTGTGGACCCAGGGAATGGAGGGGGGCTGGTGGGCTGAGGGGCACGAGATAGGGCTGGCTAATGGTCCTCCCCCTGGAGTAGAGCAAACATACCTCTTAGGAAACAGGAAGTGAGGCCGCCCCAGTGTCTGGGCATCACAGCTGGCCAGGCAGTCCAAGGGCATAGTCAGAATCAAAAACCATTAATTTGACTATAACAAGGATGATGGCAAATCAGAGTCACCAGGGAACTGAGCAATGAGGAAAGGGTTCAGGAAACCTGGGCTGGTGCTGTGGCCCAGAACACCTCCGGAGCCTTCCTTCTCGGCTTCCAGCGCAGCGCTGTACATGTAATACTCTGAGCTTGTAGGTCCATGTCATCTGTTTGTAAGATAGCCTCCCCCCTCACTTTGTTTTAGAATTTGTAGATCATCATAACATATGCATAACATAAAGTAAAATTCACCAGCTTAGCCATTTTAAATACCCGGTGCTGCGGTGTTGCGTGTCTTCACATTGCTACGCCACCGATCTCCAGGATTTTTTCACTTCATAAAACTGGAACTTCACACCCACCAAGCGGCACCTCCCCACCCTCCCTCCCTCCATCCGTGGCAACAGCTGTCTGTAAGTTGACTACTTTGGGATCACAGATGAATGGAATCAAGTAGTGTCCCTCCCCTCCTCCCCCTCCTCCCTCTCTCCCTCCCTCTCTCCTCCCTTTCTCCATCCATCCATCCATCCCTCTTTCCCTCCGTCTCTCCCTCCTTCCCTCTCTCCCTCCCTTCTTCCATCCATCTCTCCTTCCCTTCTTCTCTCCCTCCCTCTGTTCCTTCTTTCCCTCCCTCGGTCCTTCCATCCATCCATCCCTCCTTCCCTCTCCCCTTCTTTTCCTCCCTACCGACTCTGCCCAGAAGATAGGTGAAGTGCTATGGATGGAACCCAGAATCTTGTCCTTTAAACCATCCCACTAAGTTATACCCTCACCCTCTAAGCCTGTGTTTTGTTTTTATGGGTTTTTTTTTGTGACTATCTTATTTAGTTTTGCATAACTCCCTCCCTTCTGATCCATTGTAATATGTATCAGAGCTTTGTTCCTTTTCAAGTGCTGAGCAATGTCCCTTAATTGGCAGTGTGCTCTGTGTACCAGTTTTTGTGTTTTGGGTGTGAGGGTGGCTTCATTTCCAGAATTACTGTGACTTACTTTTTGACACCAGACATGAGCTGTGTGGCTATCTTTGCTCCTCATCTGAACCCTCGAGAGGCTTGGGCTGGAGGTGGACAGCGAGGGGCTCGCTTTGTGCCTACAAAAGATGTTCTTTTCTGCCACTTCCTTCTGCAAGGCAGCTGGCTATTCTCTGGAGATCTTAATTTAGGCCGGGAAAGGGGTGGGTGAGGAACTGAGCGTGCTGGTCCAGCTGGCGCTGAAGGTTTGGGCAGTGTGAAGGCTCAGCATCTTAGAGGTCCAGGCATCCCAGTGTGCTCAGGCAGATGGTGCTGGCAGGCTTAGTGGCGAGCTGCACCAGGGAGGTGGGATGCACCAAATGGGGGCAGGTGGCTTTGGAAGTGCAATGGGGGGCGTTGGCATCTTAGAGTCTGTCCGGTCATAGTTTAGGCTTTAGGGATGAAGCAAGGAGCAGGAAGGAATGGTAGGAATGGCTGCCTGCCAGGTTTTTAAGCTATAGAGTCTTCGTAGAGCTTGACTAGACAGAAGACACAGGCCTTAGCTGGGAGGTGACGGCGGGTGTACCTGTCATGTGGACACAGCTCTGGAGGTAGCCTGAAGCTCAGGAAACCTTCAGGATTCACAGTGGTTGGAGTGGGCTGGTGTCTGGGGAAGCAGTGTCTCCTACAAGTGAAATGCTCTTACCACAGGTGTAAGGGAAGGATGGCAGGAACTAAGCTGTTAGGGACCCTCAAGCCAGTTATGTCCAGAAACTGAGGTCTCCTGCATTTGTAGGGTTCAGGGTCTGGGTGCAGAGGCCGACAGAGAAACACCACAGTGGTTAGTGCCAGGAACCTGACCTTTGACTTGAGGTTGACAGTGTAAGGCCAGAGGAAACAACCTGCAGCCATGGAATTTACTGAAGCCAAGCTCTGGAGTGTCACTGGAACATGGAAGTTGGGGGAGATGGACAGAGACATGGTTCAGAACAGCTCCATATACTCTGTTTCTGTGGCAGTTAAAGGTGTGTGCAGGAGGCCATTCTGGTTCCTGGTCCCAGTTCTGCCTCTTGCAAGATGTGCAATCTTGAGCACATTTCCTACCCTCTCTTTGCCTCAGTGTCCTGACCCAGAATACAAGGATACTAGTGGCTGTCTGCTTTGGACACTGCCCTTACTGCTGTTGGTAAGACACGGCCTAGGGTGTGATGGCTAGTTGGCCAGGATGTTTTAGATGGAACAGAAGAGACCTACATGAAGCTCTGTGTTTAGGGAGGCTGCTCCTTTCTGGTCCCTACCCCTTGGAGGATTTGGGGACTTGGGAAAAGTCACATTACTGAGAGGGCAGACTCTCAATAGCACCAGGTTTCTTGGTAGGGTGGTAACAGTGCTGGTACCTACAGCATTGACTGCCCACTGCGGTTGGCAGAAACATGGCTGGTATGTCCTAAAACTGCTGGTCCATTGTAAGGTGACAGTTGCATCCCCACAGGCCCCCGAGGCTGCCCGTGCCCTGTGGAATTGGTTTGATTTAGCTTCTCCAGGCAGCCTTTTTGGGATGAAAGCTGTTAGCGGGGTTTGTACAGGGCATGGGGTGGCTACATAACAGTAAAAGTCTGTCTCTAGTTGGAGGGCCTGCTGGCACAGATGGAAACACTGACTAGGAAGTTAAGGATTTCAGTGGTCCTTGCTCAGCAACCCACTTCAGTGTCTTGGCCACCCACAGTGTCTTATCTAAGACTGAGCCTGTCTAAAGGGCTGAGCCTCCACATACTCAGGGGACCTAGGGCAGCTTGGGTGTCCAGCTGGTGGGACATGCTTCCTGAGCAAGGGCAGGTCGTATGGTGGGGAGGCATCTTAGAACATTAGCTTCAGGGCTGCAGAATTGGCTCAGTGGTTAATAGCGCTACCTGTTCTTCCAGGAGACTTGGGTTCAATTCCCAGCACCCACACAGCAGCTCATACTGTCTGTAACTCCAGTTCCAGGGGCTGACACTGTCATGCAGACATACAGGCAGACAAAATACCAATGCACATGAAATAAAAATAAATACATAAAAAAGCATCAGCTTCTGGGAGGGGTGCACAGTGGTACTGCAAGACCGTACCAGCCACTCTGCATCCTGGGCGTTCCACATAACCTGGTGCATGTTAGTTAACTCGGACCTGCCAATATGCTTATAAAGTGAGCTCAGCTGTCCTCACTTTATAAATGGGGAAACTGAGGCACAGAGATCTCACAGCTTGTCACTATCACAAAACTGGAAAGGAAGAGCCAGCGCCTGTGCCCAGGTAGCCTAGCTCAAATTCTGGGCTCTTTTTCTTGTCTTAAGCATCTCAATACTCCTGTTGAGCTGGATGGTGTCATGTTCTAATGGGTACCCTCAGCCCAGGGGTTGATCTCTGAGGTTGCCCGGCCAGTGGCGGGTGGAATCCAGCATGGTTTCCCGTCTCTCTTCTGAGATAAGGTTTTAGACATAGCCCAGTCCCCAGGTACCACATTCCTAAGAAATGAAATCTTCAGAAGACATCTGAGAGATGCTCCCCGAGCATCCAGTCACACAAGTCTCATTCCTGAGTGCCTGGGGGCCAGAAAACCAGTGCAGGAGGAGGCAGCAGATGGTTCTTTAGTGAGTGGCCTGGGTAGTACATAGGGATAAGTGCGGACATTTTCTGGAAGTTTCCATCTCTTAGATTCTATCCACATTCACCCTTCAGGATGTCTTGTGCTGGTCCCAATAGCCATTAGTTCAGCTCTTTCAAGATGCAAGTATATGTATATGGTGTATATGTTCATGCCATGCAAATGCTGTGCCCCTGAGCTGTCCCCAGCGCCACCATCTGAAGCCTTTCAAGTATGCAGCTAGTGGCACCAGCAGCTTCCCACTGCTGCGCAACCACACACTGCCTATCCGGAGAATGCGCATCTCCCCAGCACCGTCTCCCTTCACTGGCCCCTGCTAACCACACCGTCTCCATGAATTTGACAGCTTTAGGTACCATGAGTGAGTACAGTCCTACACTGTGTGTCCCTTGGTTATCGGCTAATTTGCTCCGATGTCTTCTAGGTTCATTTTTGTTGCTGCAGCCATCAGAATGTCTTCCTTTTAAAGGCTGAGTAATATTCCATCCAGTCGTGGGTGAACTCTGACTTTTGTCCATCTGGGGACTGGTGTGAGCCATTGCTATGAACATGGGTGTGCGCATGGCTCCTGGAGTCTGTTTCCTTTCTTCTGAATGTATACCCAGAAGTGTAATTGCTGGATCATATGGCAATTCTATGTTTAAGTTCTGAAGAACTAACTGCCAGACTGTGCCAGACATTTTTTTCTTTTTGTGCCAGACTTTTTATACAAATAAATCCGTGCCTATGTTAGGGTTTAGAAATTTCCCTTCTCTGCCCACTCAGATCCTATCCCCAGGGTTTCCTTTCTCTGACCCTGGCTCCTGTCTGTCAGCTGGCGCATGGCCCCGTGAAGAAAGTCCCTTACCTGTCTCTGTTTACATCGCCTTTGCCTGGAGAGCGGGGTGAGGAGGAGTTCTGTGGTTCTGGGGACAAAGGTACTTTGTTCCTGATAAGGGACTTGTCAGGGTACAGGCAGAGCTGGTCTTTGTCTGCCATGAGGATTTTATCTGTCGTAAGCTCAGAGTGGGAAGCAGAACTGTGACCACACTGTCTGGCCTCGTACCTGACAAGGCGTGGGTAGATAATGTCACTTAGGAGGGCTTACAAGGAAGTAAAGGCAGACGAGCCGTGCTGTGATAACGGAGATCTTGGGACAAGGGAGACAGAGGTGTGGTGGGTGGTCTCCCTGGGACCCTCTTCTCCCTCGCCAAGTGTCAGCCACTCACAGAGCGATGGACATGACCATGGTGCTGCCCTTTTGACTCATTTTCTTTCAGGACAAACCACACGGTCACCTGGTCTCACTGCCGCTGTCCACAGCCAGGGAACAGGGACATCTGTGGGTACTGACTGAGAACGAGGTGCTATGCTTAGTACATTAGGGGATTACTAACCTCAGTCCTCACAGCACCCTGTAAGGGACCTGAATCAGTTTCACTGTCTCCCCCAGGGCATGAGTGGTCAGCAGAGAAGACAGGATTCAGTGGGGACGGCTGCAGCCCCGGCCTCAGACTACCCTGCTCCTCAGTAGTGTTTCTTACCAAATAGAAGGTTCATCCTCTCCTGGGATGTTTTTCTTCTTTTTAGTTTCGGGGCATATATTTAAGGGGTAGAGAAGAAATGCGGCTTATAGCTCTTCCTGCTGGTAGAAGGCTGGAGAGACTAGCCACCCCTGGGTGTCATCGCAAGCAAGTGCCTTTCACCCTCAGGCAGGAGCTGGGGGGAGCTGAAATTTATCACCAAATGTGTCCTCGCCATCCTGCTCCCGTACAAAGAGAAGCCTCCCTCCAGATTCCAGCTGGGCATCTCTGTCTCTTAGCAACTGCCGCCAGCCAGGGCTTGCTCTGGGCTCTGGGCTCTGGGTGTGCCTTTCTGTGGATTCTATACATACGATGCGTGTTGTAAACATGAGAGAGGAGGGCGTATTAGCCTCAGACCTGGGGGAAGGAGGAGCAGGCAGAAGAGAATTAGCGGGGTGTCCTCTGGTGGGCATATGACCAACTCTTGGCTGAAGAAAGAGGACTGAAGGAGGGTGGTGGGGACCAGGGCCACATGCCAGGTGAGCAATGAACACTTCTGCTTTTCCCGCTGGGCCCATCTTCATGATTACACACATTTGCTCAAAAGGTTTGTTTCTCCAATATGATGAAGAGCCCCCTGGGTCTCTCTGGCAAGGCCTTACTTTGGCAGGGGGAGAACCTGGTATGGGCCAGGGATGGGAGGGGAGGGCCAGGCTCAGCTGAGAGAGCTGGAGGGAAGAGAGCCGGAACACATGAAGGGGGGGGGGGGGAAGACACCAACAGGGAGACCAAAGGAAGTTAGTTCACTGCGTGGGGCTCTGAGGGCCTCCTTGGCTTGCCTGCTGAGGAGGCGTGGAGACACTGTCTGTCTCGGGCTACTACTTTTGCATGGCTTTGTCCTCTCACCCAAAACAAACTAGAAAGTTCCTGAGGTCCAAGTCCTGCATTTGCTGATGGAGACACCGAGACCAACCCAAGTGACAGGAACTTGGAACCACAGCAGGGAGGGAGCAGAGCTGAGAGGCCCTAGATACCTAGACCAGTTCCCACTACCATGCTCCCTCACTTAGCTGGGGTCCTCCATGCTCACTGCTGACACCAGTAATGAGACACACGTGCACGATGCACAGAGTTCCAGGGTGTGGTCACACACTCCACAGAGCAGGGCTTCCACAGGGAAGATGAGCTAAGAGAACCCGCTGGGCTCAGCTTCTGAGGGGGCCCTGGCTGGCCAGGTGGCTTCTCTGCAGATCACAGGAAGATCCGAGTCTGCCTCGTGCAGAGACTGGGTGCTGAATCTCCAGGCATCTTGCCTTGTTGGGGTATCCTGGGGTATCCTCACTCAGTGTATGTCGGATAGCCCTTTCCCCCTCTCTTTTCTAAACTACAACTTTATATCAATGTCAGATTGGTGATCAATTTAAGAAATCTTTAAAGCCTCGAGAAGGCACTAATGAGCCGGTGTTAGACAGGAAGTTGGATAAGCAACAGTGTGAATGTCCCTTTGCTGAGCTTTGGAGGATACTTGTTTCCTTGTTTGCTCCTCTGTCCAGTTGGGAATTCATTTTTTCTTATTTTGGTTTTTCGAGACAGGGTTTCTCTGTATAACAATCCAGGCTGTCCTGGAACTTGTTTTATAGACCAGGCTGGCCTCGAACTCACAGAGATCAGTCTGCCTCTTCTTTCCAAGTGCTGGGATTAAATGTGTGTGTCATGACCACCTGGCTAATGGATACTCACTTTTCTATGCCATCTCTTTCTGAAGCTCAGAGAGGGTGAGCCATTGACTTTTAGACCACACAGCAGGTAAGCGGCAGAGCTGAGACTAGAACCCATCTCTGCTACTCCTCTAGTGATCTTCCAGTATGCTTACTCCCCAGGATAGAAGGGGCAGACCGGAGAGGTGAAGGTCCTTGTGCTGGGAATAGCAGCACCCCTGAGTAGAAGGAGGGAGTGGCTTTTTAAAATGTCTCCAGAGCTCAGTCCTTTTCGGCTGTAGTTTGATAGTGAAAGTACTTCCTGGTCACAGGACTGGAGACTTGGCTCAATTGGTTAGCAAAGTTAGCCATATTGGTAAACTTGAAGATGCCTAGCATCAACCCCAGCCCTCAACATGTGCGCCCAAACACATGCAAACACTGGCACACACAAGGAGGGGATATGCTTTCAGGTCTTCTTGTTTCCTTCTGGGAGGTTGCGTGGTGTAAACATAGGTTTTCCATGGTCATGGTTTGATTTGTCCCCTTCCAAGCCCTGCCCACCCAAGAATATCCAATTGATGTAGTCTTTGCCTATGCACTAACTACTAAGAAGACTCGGAAGGTTCCTTACCTGGGAACAGCAAGGCTCAAGGAAGTCAGCTATCCTGCAGAGGCTCAGACAGACAAACCTAGTTTTCTAAAACCATGGACCCCCAGGATGTCCACAGATGTCCGAGACCTTGCCTCCCTGCCGTTCCTGCTCATAACTGGGCACTGAGCCTGTAACATTTAAGATCTACAGGGACAAAAGCTTCCAGGAATGTCATGCCTTTTTGTTTAGATTATTTAAAAATTGATAAAGGTTACGTGTAGTCATTAGGGAGCCAACTGTGCCAGAGGGCAGTAGTGGGAAGCCAGGCCCCTTGGCTGCCAGCCGAGGTCTGCTGAGATGGAACTTTGCTGGGAGTCAGCTTGTGTGAGAGGCTCTCTGTTGACTTAGGCGGCAACAGCAGCCAAAGCCAGCAGAGACCCTGAGACCCTCTGGGTTGGGTCCTGCCCTGGCACAACCTGACTTGGAGCTGTTCTGGCTTAGGAAGTCGGTCCTAGAGCAGCCTCAACTCTGCTTCCTCGAATCATCTCTGAGTCTATGCTGGCTGCTCCCTGGCTCTCCTGGAGTCTAAGTCACCCATCTCTGCCTCAAGGAATTGCCTTCCGTCATCTCCTGGCACTTCTCCTCTGTCCTTGAGGTACATGCAACAGCCATTAGTTTAGGAAGGAGATGGAGCTGTTTGCTTAGACCAGTCCTGCACCACTGCCTTGCCTTCCCTTTGAGGACTATAGCAGCTCTGTGATGTAAATGGTCTGTCCTCAGTTCACAAATGAAGAAATGGAGGTGCAGGGAACTGCAGACTCCCACATGGCAGAGCTGTGTGTTCTTCCCAGCATCCTTTGCTTCTTCCTTCCCAAAGAGCCCAGCCCAGGAGCCAAGGCCCACTGATGCTGAAAGGGACATGGGGCAGCTTTTCCCACCACCTGCCATTCCCACCGATTAGCCACAGCAGGTCTCTCCAAAGTGCCATGGGGTGAAGAGTTCAGAGTCCCATCCACAGAGGGAAAGGGCAGTCACCACTATCATTTGTCACTTGGCAGTGTGGTCCAGGACACCATGAGGTCACTGTTGACCCTTAGGAAATGGTGGAAGTCATGAATAGGTGGCCCTGAGACTTTCCAGAGACATTGATGTCTCTGAGTTCCTCATAAGTGTCTTTGTGCCCAGTTCTGGGCTTGTACAAGCTCTTCTCTCCTGGGCAGAGACACACACACACACACACACATGCAACACACACACACATACAGGTGCACATACGTACACACAGGTGCATATATGTGTGTGCACACACACACTCAGGCATACACACATACATGCAATCATCATGATCCTTGCAATTCTCTGGGCCACTTCTTTCTCCTGTAGTCTCAGCCTAAGCACAAAGCCTTTTTCTATCCTCGTGTGGGTTAGACGGGTCCCTCTACTGCACGCCTCTTGATGCCCCTGACCTTACCTCTTTGTAACAGGAGGGTGTGGTTCCAGGAGGACTGGGGTGCACATCTGTGGTATTCTCAAGGCTCCCTAATCCTTCCTAACCAGTGGTTCAGCCACTCTATATTCACTCTTGTTTGTAAGATGAACAAGGTAAGCCCTGTAGACACCTGCCTTGGAAGGTCTTTTATTTTTGTGGTTAGGGGTGGCAACCTAGGCATCTATCAGCCATCAAATCGCTAACTTTCTCCTACTGAGCAGGCAGGATAGCTCTGGGGCTGACCTGGATCTCGAGGGCCAGACAGAAATGGGATAACAAATGGAACTTGGGTAAGACCCACACTTGGAGTGGTCCACCATGGAGGGTGAGGGATATTGATCACCACAGACTGGCGTGAATACGGCCTTGCTAGAGCACACTGTACTCAGCCCGAGAATTTTCTGGTGTGTACTCAGGACTTGGGTACAAATCTTCCCGTGTTCCTTAAAGTTGTTTCCTGATGTTAGATAAGTTGATTGCCTGTGGGAGCCGCAGTTTCTGCCTCTGCAAGCGGGGTTGACAATAGTGACCTCACAGAGGAGCTGGAGGTTTCAATAAGCGGTGGGTGTGGTCAGCATCCACCTGAGATTCAGCTCTCAGGAGCTGTGTGAGCCCCAGGGAAGGGAAAGCCAGTGGAATTTGCATGTGATTGAAGCATGACAGCCCAGAGACCCCTGGGACAAACCCACACATGCTGCTGGGGGGGCTTCAGGTCTAAAGGGAGGAGGGGTGAGCCGAGTGCCTTTGGCATGGCTTTGCAGGCCACGACACTTACGGTATAATTACAAAACAGCACACATGGAGATAAAAACGCGCGTCCAGATGGCAGGCCTTCCGTGCCATTGAGAGGCAGAACTAATGAACTTAACAAATCACTGATAATTAATTTTCAGAAGCCAAAGGAAACCAGGAGTGATAAATAGGTCCACAGAAGGTGGGAGCAAAGCCAGGCCAACTGCCAGCCAGAGCGAGGTGTGTGCGGGTACCATTTCCAGGCTGGAGCCAAGCTGATGTGGCCAGCGAGGCTACGAGGAAGAGTGCACAGTGCTGACCGTGCTGCTCAAACCAGCTGAGCCCTCCTGGAGAAGGAATTGGAGGTGGTATTGCTAGAGTCAGACAGCATCCCCGAACGGTTGACAGGCATGGGATGAGGGCCTGAGCCCAGTGGTTGATGAAGCCTTTGTCTCAGTCTGATGGAGATCTGAACCAGGCAATGCTTCCGTTAGCACTGGTTTAGCACCTCCGGCCCAGAGTCGTGTAGAATGCCTCTCTAGATGGTACCCGCTCACCGTGGCAAACCCCGAGGCTGAGGCACAGAAGCCGAGGGATGCTGGCTCTGTGATAAAGCAGCATGCTCAGAGCCGCCTGCTGGACCCCCGGTGAGCACAGGACCTGGATGTTGGCCCCAGTGCTTTGGGATGTGTCCTTGCATCTGACCGGAGCCAGGTGAATTTGTGGCCCTTCTGTGCTCCACACCAGCCCCTCCCCCAAAGCCTGCCTCCTTTTTCACTGAGCCCTGAGCCCTGTGTGACACACTGGATAGCAGGGAACCAAGTTCCTAGGGTTTCCTCAGCCTTTGTGATTGGAGAGTCTACAACCCACCTCCTCCCCTCAAGGTCACACTGAAGTATTGCTTGGGAGGGGTAGGGAGTTTATGGAAGGTTATGGATGCTTGGTGGGGGGTGGGCTGGCATACCATTCTCTTGTTCCAGTTCTGTGTAGAGTCTGACCCTATGCTTCTATTTAGCTGTGCAATCTTAGGCAATTAGCTTAATCCCTCTGAACCTGTATTCTCAACTGTAAATGGAGCAAGAACGTCATTGGTTGGTATAAGGATTAACTATGTCCATATGGTTCTGGATGCGAGGGCCCCGTAGGGCAGTTCTCAACCTGTGGGTCACAATCCCTCTGGGGTGTTGACTGGCTCTTTCACAGGGTCATCTAAGACCATTGGAAAACACAGACATTTACATTACAATTCATAACAGTAGTAAAATCCCAGTTATGAAGTAGCAATGAAAATAACTTTATGGTTGGGGGTCCCCACAACATGAGGAACTGTATTTAAGGGTCACAGCAGTAGGAAGGCTGAGGGCCATCGCTGTAACTGAGTTAAGAGCGGGCTGCCTAATAGACGCGGATTGGAAGACTCAGTGCTTTAAAATACACACATGTCACTTTGAAGCTATGTATGTTGTCATTTAAAAGCTTCCACAGCTTTGCCAGGTGGTGGTGGCGCACACCTTTAATCCCAACACTTGGGAGGCAGAGGCAGGTGGATCTCTATGAGTATGAGGCCAGCCTGGTCTACAGAGCTAGTTCCAGGACAGGCTCCAAAGCTACAGAGAAACCCTGTCTCGAAAAACCTAAATAAATA
>NC_022015.1:69149124-69154764 GCF_000317375.1 Microtus ochrogaster | reverse complement strand
AACAACAAAAAAAAACTTTCACAGTTTTGAGGAGGACTCCTAAGACCCAGAAATCAAGAGCTACACACAGGCCTCAGAACTCAGGACAGAAGGGGCTGACTGGATAAAGCTGAAGCGTGTGGGCCTTTTGTTTCCTCACTGCCTGTGGACACAGAGCTGGTGTCAGCTGGGCCCTCCCAGCTGCTGCTGGGCCACCCCCTGCTGGCCTCTGGGGGTCGGATGACAAAGCCAGGAGGATGGAAAAGCTTAGCCATCTCCCCACTCCTGTCCTGCTGTCCTGGACTCTCTCGGTCATTCCTGGGACCTCGGCATCCCTTCCTGCCCTGCCACGCACCACCTTCTGTTCTAGGCTGCCAGCCACTTTCTCCCTGACTGCGCCGGGATCGGAGCCATTGTCAACTCTTGCTTCCAGATTAATTAGCAAGCCCCATGTCAGCTGCTAACTGAGACCCAGATGTCGGCTTGGTTCCCGCATCAAACCATTTTGTCACTGTAATTGAAGAACACAGGAGTAGCAGCGAGGCTGGCGGGACAGCTCAGAGCCCTTCCCTTGCCGGAAAGAGAGGAGAGGCCAAACTTGCCTGGGAAGATACACAAAGGGGGTCTTGCCTGCTGTGTGTGGCTATGCAGCTTGGGGAGCCTCCCTTAGCCGTACTGGAGAATGACCAGGGTCATTGGACTTAAGACAGAGAGCCCCCGCCCCTGCGCAGTCTAGACGGCTGCCCCTCAGGACAGCTGGCGTAAGCTAAGCACAGTGTCGGCCCAAACCAGTCCAGTGAGCGTTGTGGGGCCTGTGGGACCTCCTAGTTTTCAGTCATGCTCTGCAGGCTGGGATGAAGCAGCCAGAGCAGTCTGGGAGTCTCGTTTCCGTTCCCCTCAAGCCAGGCATCGTAAACACGTTCCCGTAGTTTTAATGGAAATATGAAGGGCAGGAGGCCGATGTCTACCTTCATCACAGGTCTCCTTCAGGGCAGAAGGCGCGAGGGTCTGTTTGGGTCATAACTACACCTGTCTCATTCCAGAATCAGAACCCATGTTGAACATTTGTAGCCAGAGGAGCAGGCTGAGAGGTGGCTATGTTAGCCGGGCTTTTAGTGACCATGACAAGCACGTGAGGGGAAGAATGAGCAGGAAGAAGGACTCCCCTCTGTTTCAGGGTTTCACAGGTTACAGCCCAAGGTCCCCCGACTCCATTAATAGGGGGGCAGAAGCTGCCCACATCACAGCAGCCTGGATACAAGATGGCCAGTGGTGGTGGGATCTGGGCAAGAGTCCAAGACAAGGCTGCCTCCCGTGAAATAAATGCCCCAGAGACCTAGTCTAAAATTTTCTCTCTCAGATAACGCCACCAGCTGGGGCCCAAGTGTTCAAAATGGGAGGCTGTGGAGGGAATTTCAGTATCAAAATGCAGCAGTGGCATAGGAGACCCAAAGTGGTGTTGACCTGCCCGGAGCAGCTTGTGTCAGGTTCTGGAGTCTGCGGCTTAGAGCCCAGCCCCCTGCACGGAGGCTCTACCTCCTCCAGGAAGTCAAGGGCTCAACCTCACTCCTGGTGGTCCTGGGTTTCTCCAGTTACCGTGATCAGTTTTTTTATTAGATAAAATAGGTAACTCTTCCTAGACCCTGGGGCTCTGGAGGCGCTGCCTTTAACCTTCTGGAAATGGTAGAACATATGACAGAGCCAGATTCCTCGAAACTTCTATATTTATCACCGAGGAAAAACATCTCACTATGCTGACCTAAACTGGTCCAAGCTGGCTCCAGAATTTTCCATCCTCCTGCCTCCACCTCCCAGAGCATTTTACAGTTGTGTTATCAGTGCATCTTGAAGTGTAAACACATGGACTTGGAAAATTCCTTCTCAGACACAAGGACTTAGAGTTCAAGTCTTTGGGGGTGGCTTCATAGCACCCCTTGACATTCCGATTTAGACTCTGAGGATGGAGCCAGAAGCCTTGGCTTTAGGAGATTCCTAGGGATTCCCATACATTCACTTATCTCTCATGGTGAGATGTTTTCCTACAGCTTTGGAAAGTCTCAGAGCTCTTTAGGTCCATCCCTGCTTGTAGACAAAGAGCAGGGCTCAGATTACAACTCAGGGATGTGTTGTCCCAGTTCCTCCTTACCCAGAAAGTACACTTCTCCCATAGTTCACTGGTGTTTCAAAAAAGTATACATTTTTGGATCAAAGTGGAAGCATGACCTTCATGTGGTCATGTGAAGGTCAAAGCTGAAACAGACCAGCCGCCTTTCTAGAGGTCTGCCCCTCAGTGTTTGGGCCTCTAGGCGGCACATTGCCACCAGGGGGCAGTGTTTCAGGCTGGGGCTGTACTGGGCATCTACACTGTGCATTTATAACTTGAATACTCACACCCTTTCAAAAAGGGAAGATAAATTCCTTTATCAAACCAGCTAGCTGCAAGCATATGTTGTATACTGAGGATATTTAGTTGGAAATGTGGTTCGAATGAGTTACCCGTGACAAGATGCTCCCCTTCCGCGCTAGTTTTAATCCTATGGCTCCTTGCCTGTTTGCCCGCCTCACTTTAGTGGCCCTGCTTCCTGTGCTCTCTGCTCGCTCAGGGGAGGCTTCTCCACGTCACAGTCTTCTCCTCCCCACCAAATGCCCTCTGAGTTCCCATCTCTCAGAAGCACAGACGTGAACTCTCTGCTTCAACAGAGGGAGGTCCAGCCACTTGTGTAGGGGTGGGAGGCAGAGAGAGAAAACCAGGACATTACCGGCTCCCTACTGGGACCAAGTCCCAGGCTACTCACTCTCCTGCAGCCTAGCAACCATGTAAGGAAGAGTCCACCAGCAACTTGCAGATGGGCATTAAGCTGGGACCAGGCACGAATCAGGCTTTTCTAGTCTATATGGTGTGCGGGCATGGAGGGGTGGGCTGCCCCTCTATCCTCCAGGAAGCTCAGATGCCCCAGGATGAGGGCCAGGCCTTGGCAGGTCCTCGTCGTCGTTTCTGCCCTCAGCCTGCCAGAAGAGGAGACAAGAACACCTGGGCCCCTCTCCCTAGGGAGCCTGGCTTCCGAGGCAGCTGCTTACTGGCAACCTCTAGGGTGTTAATTGGGCAGGGTGCCCAGACCCTGACACCCCCTGTTACATAAAGAGCTAGATCAGGGAGGAGCCTTGTGGCCATGAGGTTTAGAAGGCGGGCCAGGTTATCAGTCGGGAGTGCTGGGGTGTGAGGCAGATGGACCATGATGGACAGTGGGTACTTCTTGTCTGGGAAAGCTGAGGAAGGTTGTACCGATCACATGACCCCAGGACAGATGAGGAGGGGGAGGCCTGGGATCCCTCCAGGAAGTGGGGAAGGCATTCTCTTTAGCTAGGCTGATGGGACTGGGAAAGCAGGGGCAGGGATGTGATGACTTAATGCTACTCTTCCTTCTCCTCCTCTTCTGCATCTTTGCTCCCCTTCATGACTGAATTCTGCTGTTCAGTACTGGTCATAACCCAGACCAGACTCCTATGCCTTACTTCACTGTAATCTCCCAGAGGCCCATTGAAGGCCTCTTTCACAGTAAATCTCAGAGAGGCAGGTCAACCCACCCGAGGGCACACAGCAGGGCAACTGGCACACACATGGCTTTAATGCAAGTTTAACTCAGGATCTGTGCCCTGTCCATTAGTCCCACACATCCTGCCCCCACCTGACAAGGTCTTATGGGAAGGCCACCTTTATGACGTTTGTCCCTGGTCCTCACAGGGGGAGTGATTTTTCATTTACGGAAATCTTGGCATGTGACCAGGCTTCTGATAGGGCTTCAACACCTCAGAAAGGGGGAGCACGGATGATTTTCCCATAAGGCGGTGGGGAGGTCAGGAGGTTCATGGGTGGAGACTGGGCTTCAGGTAAGGACCCAGTACACCCAGGTGCCCGACGACAGGCTTATTTATAGGCAATGACCTGAGTGACAGTGGACCTCACACATGCAGAAATGTGATTCCCAAATATTTTCCAAGCCTGATATGTGGTCCCTCAGGGACAGCAGGGAGCCAGGTCGGCCACATTACCTACTTCTGGGTAATGTCTGCCAAGCCCAGGAGCCCCAGAATCTACCTAGAACTGTAAGGGCTTCTGGGGAAACAATGAAGGGTAGGTTTCAGCAGAGGAGGGACTCAAGCCGTATACTTCAGAGGAAGCAGAGAGACACTTTCATCAGGGGAGCCTGAGGGCCTCTCTCAGACAGAGTTGCTAAGAGCGACCCAGCCCCTAGCAGCAGTAAGAGATGTAGGTAGAGCCAGGGATGGAGGGGAAAGCTACACCCTAGCCGGCCAGCCAGCCAAGGAGGCTGGGCCCAGGGCCCTTGGTTCCCCCATTCTTCTGTGGCTTACTGAGCCCCTTCTCTGTGACTAGGCTCTGATGACAAGCAGATGCCATCTCTGTACTTGAGCAGCCAAGAATCTTGAAAACATTTAGCCAGAACCAAAGGGACAGCACAAGATGCTATCTGTCAGATAGTTCTTTTTGTTGCTGAGGAGTCGCACTATTGACTGACTGATTGATTGATTGATTGATTGATTGATTCATTCATTCATTCATTTGAGACTAAGTCTTGCTATCAATCTCAGGTTGGCAAAGAAGTCACCATTCTCCTGCCTTAGCCTCGAGTGCTGAGGTTATAGATTTTGCCACCATACTGAACCACTACCTCCAATTTGTAGAATAGAAAACTTAGGTTCAGACTGGCCAAGGATTTGCCTGAGATCGCACAGCTGAAAAGGGCTCAGATTTTTTTTAATGTGCTTTGGTTCAAGGAGCCTGGGACACTAATTCTTTCTGGGACTCAGGACCATTTCTGAACTGAGCAAGCCCCCAGGAACACAGAGGCACAGGGACAAAGGGACACAGAGACACAGACAGGGACACGGAGGCACAGGGACATAGGGACATGGAAGCACAGGTGATATGAGACAGAAATTAGTATAGTGGCATTTCATTTATATACAGGATTGGGGCCTTCACTCTAGTCCTGCTTGTGCTGATCTCAGCAGAAGATCTAAGTGTGTGTAGGAGTGATTTCTCCAGCTGCCTAGTGTCCCATGGCCCTGCTGGCATCTCTTGGCAATTCTGAGGGCCTCTTGAGTACCCCATGTTGACTATGAGGGTTGGGGGAGCTCTTGTTACTGGTCCTTTTGGTTGCTGGCATGTAACATGGTCATCACGGGTGGTCACATTGTGAAGCAGCCACAAACCTAAGAGTCCCTCATCCCTACTACCTGACTGGTCCCTAGTACCTGGTACCTCGGTGAGGCAGGTGTGGTTTTAGGCTGTGCTGGGTGGGTTGGGGCTGTTCCCCTCCCCCTCTGCCCTGCCTGGGGTCTAGTGAAACCCTTCTCAGGTTGTAGGATTTGCCTCTGTACGAGAAGGGAGTCATAGGGCACCTTTGGGGCATCGTAGCATAAAACCTAAGTCCTAAAGGGAAAAGTTCAGAAGAGTTCATTGGCATGGAAAACTTTGACCTTTTCTGGGGCTCTAGACAATTCAAGGTATTGTCATCTATGTGTATTTGTAGATGATCAAAAACAATTATGGCGCCGGGCGATGGTGGCGCACGCCTTTAATCCCAGCACTCGGGAGGCAGAGGCAGGCGGATCTCTGTGAGTTCGAGACCAGCCTGGTCT
>NC_022015.1:69121750-69148704 GCF_000317375.1 Microtus ochrogaster | reverse complement strand
AACATGCTAAGACTGCCTGCAATTCCAGAAACATGCTAAGACTGCCTGCAATTCCAGAAACATGCTAAGACTGCCTGCAATTCCAGAAACATGCTAAGACTGCCTGCAATTCCAGCACCTGGAAGGGGAGGCAGGAGGCTCAGGAGTGCAAGGTCATTTTCTGTTACATAATGAGTTTGAGGTCAGCTGGGCTACGTGAGATCCTGTCTCAAAACAAAACAATTAGTAGCCAATTATAAGCCTTGAAATCGAGTATAGGACCCCGGTTATGTGAACCAGACCCTTCTAAGACCCTTTGTCTTCACCTGTGAGATGGGAACAGCAACGGCACCTGGTGTGCTCAGGAAGTACCCTGAGATATCATGGCCCTGGGCCTGAATTATATGCAGCTTTTCTTTTGAGTCCATCACTGTTTGATGTGGCCCTGTGTCACGAGGCTCTGGGGTGTGTACATTTGTGTACTTCAAGCTCTGAATCTTGTTTCTCGGTTTGCTGCCTATGAATGCAGAAAGAGGGCTGTAGGAGGATGGAGGGAGCTGGGCTCTAGGGTGAGCACTGAGGGCTAAGGGATGGTTTCTAGTGATGAGGTTTTCTACGGGAGGAGGCACTCTGCTGGGTTCTTGAAAGCCCAGCAGCACTGCCTAGGGCAAAAGAAAAGTGGAAGGGGAAGGAAGAACCAGCCGATGCACAGGTTGGATGGTGGGCAGGACCATGGTGTCCCAGAGAACTTGCCCAGGGTAGGTTGTGAGCAATGGAGAAGAGTAACATTGGGAGTCGCTCTACTCAAAGCCTTGGGTTCCTTTTTAAGGGCACTGGGAGCCTCTGCAGATCTGAGGCTGTGGAGAAGCCGATCCCCTCACAAGCTGCATCCTGTGATTCCCGAGCAGCCCAGTCTCATTTTTACAGTATGGTAAAGCAATACTGGGGGGTACCGGGGTGGTGGGCCACATTGGTCCAGATGTATTTGCAGACAGAAGTGTGTGTAAAGAGAAATTCCCAGGTGAGCCACAGCCTGTTCTGGCAGAAACGGCCCGGTTTGTCTGATGCCAGGCACTTCAGAGAATAGGCTTTATCAAAGCCAAACATTTGGTTATAAATATTTATAAATATGTGTTGGATTGAATTGCGCTTTGGTTCATTCACCATTTATGTCTATAAATATTTGAGAGACCGCTTAGCTGCTTTGCATGCGTGGACAGACGGGATGTGATTGATTTCTCGTCCTCAGTGGAATCAGCTTGGTGACCCGGGCTTTATCATGTCTCAAAACCCCAGCGATGTCGCTTCCATGGCCATAATGACACTCATCTTGCACGGTAGAGTTTAGAGTTGTCTGTGTAGAGAGCTGGCGTGTGCCAAAGGCATGATGGGCACTCAGCGATGCCTCTATTATTGTTGCTCATTTGTCTCTGATTTTCAATAACCCAGACTCTCAGCTGGCAGAACCACTTGGCTTCAGCCGTCCCCAGAGTGCCAGTCCCTTTCTGCCTTCAAATGTCCTCACCGATATTAGGATCAACCTTCTTGAAAATAATTTTTCTTTTTTGGTGATATGGGTGATTGATCTCAGGGTCTTGCATATGCTAGGCAAGCACTTGACTAGCGAGTTTTCTTCCCAGCCCCAACATAAGATATTTGATAATGTATATTGAGGCTTATGTTAATGGAAAAGGATAATAATAAAGCGAACAGCTGTGAGTAACCACAGAATGTGTTATGATTCTGTGGGAAGGTCCAGTGCTCTTCTGCCCTATGCCCCAGCTTCAGCAGCGAGAGGCTCTAAGGGCTGGGACTGCAAAGTCCTTCATCTCTGCAATATTATTACATATGTGCACAGTAAGCTTTAGTTGACGTTGTCTTTCCTCTTTAATTTTTTCCCTTACATTTTAGCGTATTTGTTCTGTGAATATTTGCATGTCGTAGCATGTGTGTGAAGGGTCTCTCCTTCACCATGCAGGTTCTGAGATTAAATTCAAATAGATTTGGTTCAGACAGGCTTATTCTCAAACTTTGTAATAAAAGAAACCAAATGAGGCACATTTCTTTGTAGCTCTGTTTCTTTTTTGGAATTCAACATTATTTTGTTGTTGGTGGTGTTTTCTTATAACATATTTGTCGTAGGGTTTCTGTTACTGTGAAGAGATATGATGATTACGGCAACTCTTACAAAGGAAAACATTTAATGGGGGTTGACTTACCGTGTAGAGGTTTAGCCCGTTATTATCACGGAGAGGAGAGCATGGCAGCACGCAGGCAGACGTGGTGCTGGAGAGGTAGCCCGGGATTTTACATCTGGATCGGCAGGCCGTGAGGAGAGAGAATGACACTGAGCAAATCCTTTCCCAGAGTGTTGGGGCTGAGCAGAGTATTTGTCACGGTCCCAGTTTGCACTGAGCATCCTATACCAGGCTGGCCTCTCTGGGTGGCGCCTGGCTATGGAATTCTCTGGGCACACCCACTCAGGAGTGAATCCTGACAGGCAGAAAGGGAGCCAACAAATACAATTTTTTTTTTTTTTTTGGTTTTTCGAGACAGGGTTTCTCTGTGGTTTTGGAGCCTGTTTTGGAGCCTGTCCTGGAACTAGCTCTTGTAGACCAGGCTGGTCTCGAACTCACAGAGATCCGCCTGCCTCTGCCTCCCGAGTGCTGGGATTAAAGGCGCGCGCCACCACCGTACAAATATTTTAAAAGTGAAACCTAACTCTGTGGCATCTGGCAGAGGGACTCGGTGAGAATATGGGCAGGTTATGGGCACAGTGAGGCAATGAACACTTCACACGCACATTTCTGCCTTCTATTGAAATGTCTAGGAGGCTACAGTCTGTCCTTCGTCCTGCTTGGGCGGGGAATGTGAGCAGACATCCCTGCTTTATTCTCTTTATTCAGACCGGAGGGAGTTGAAGCTTTCCTTGATGCCTGTAAAGCAAGAAGCACAAAACGGTGCTTGCTTCTGGCTTGGCTAATACCACGAAGCCAGACTGGGGAGGCAGAGGGACTTGTCAGCGATGTTTCTCTTTAACGTGTGGCAGAAGGGAACTCAGAGTTGATTGATCAGGCACAAAAGCCTCAGGGTGGCACATGCTGCTCCACCCTCCACCCTCCTCTGCGCTCTGCAGCGGGTTCCACACACGCCAGCCTGGAAGCGCAGGGATGCGGGCATCCAATATTCACTTTGAAGTGTTAATTCCTCGGCGCTAGCCTTTCATCACTCCCTCTCTTCTCGACAGGGTGAGCAGGACAGAGATGGAGTGGGAGTCGCAGAAGAGCAGAGAACATGCCCTCCCTGGAAGGTTTCCTGCAAGGATGTTTCTAGAACTTCCTTCTGTAGAGCCAAGTGGGAGGGAGGCCCTTCTGCCCTCTGTCCCGCTTTCTCCTTTCTACCCCCAGGAAGAAGCTGAGGCTACAAGTGCACTGCCTGTGACTGACAGCTAAACCGTTTTCTGTGCCCCAAAACGGGGTAGCAGACTTCTGTAGATGTATAGTGTGTTGGCTCCTTAAAGATCCCCCCAAGACCTACTGTGTGTTGGCTCTTTAAAGACACCCCCCCCCCGCTTCTCCCGTTCCTTGAAGTATGCCTATGAAGTTACTTTTTTGGGAGGGGGTTTGCTTTGCTTTGTTTTTGAGACAGGGTTTCTCTGTAGCTTTGGAGCCTGTCCTAGAACTAGTTCTTGTAGACCAGGTTGGCCTCAAACTCACAGAGATCCGCCTACCTCTGCTCTGAGTGCTGGGATTAAAGGCGTGTGCCACCACTGCCCAGTGAAGACAATGTTTTTAACTCCAGTTTTTAGATGGTGAGGCTCAAGCAAGTAGAGGAACTTGGCCCTGGTCCCTGCACTTGGTTCTGGACCACACTCTAATTGAATCCAGGACCTGAGCTCAGTGTACACATCCCTGGAACCCCCAAAACTGCCCCATACCTTTTAAGATAACCTAGTAGGGTGGCTGTCCCTTGTGGCTACTGAGAGGATCGTTTTGAGTCTCAGGCTCGGACATAATCAGGGCTGAGACTGAGCCTGGATTTGTCAGTGCTTTTGATCCAGTGGCGGAAAATGGATTAAAAACACGAGAACTGTGCTGGGCTGTGGTGGCACACGCCTTTAATCCCAGCATTCGGGAGATGGATCTCTGTGTGTTCGAGGTCAGCTTGGTCTACAGAGAAAGTTCTAGGACAGCCAGAGCAGTCACTCAGAGAAACCCTGTCTTGAAAAATCAAACAAAACAAAACAAAAATAAAAACAACAAAAAACCCAAGAATGAAAACAAAAACAAATAAACAAACAACAACACTCCCCCCCTCCCAAAAAAAAAGACCCAAACCATGGAAGCTGTCCGGGTGTGGCGGCACCCGTCTAATCTCAGCACATACCTGGTCTGTGTGGCCAGTTCTAAGCTTAGCCAGGGTTACGGCGCCAAAGCTTGTCTGAGAAACACAAACCGTAACCATGAAAACTCAGGTCTGTTACTGTAGCTAGGAGCTGGCCGGAAAAGTATTTCATTAGTCCTTAGTTCTGCTGCTTCCCCATTTTACAGATGAGAAAACTGAGACGTGAAGGCATAGAAAGGCTGGTTTGGCAGAGTGAGGAAGAAAACCCCGGCGGGCGGGGCGGGCAGGTCTGCGCTCTTACCCTCACTGCCCTTGTTTTTGTTGTTGCTTTAGTTTATTTTAATCATTTTTTTTTTGAGACAGGGTTTCACTGTGTAACAGTTCTGGCTGTCCTGGAACTCTCTCTGTAGACCAGGCTGGCCTTGAACTCACAGAGTTCCACCTGCCTCTGCCACCCGCCCGAGTGCTGGGACCACAGCTGTGCACCATCTCATCAGGCTGCCCCTGTCTGTCCTCTTTTAGGAGGATAATTCCAGTCAGGAATTTGCAGTCATAGCCCTGGGAGGGAAGGGAGGTTCATAAGGGGCAGCAAGGGGCAGAGCAGGGGCAGGGATGAAGACCCAAAACAGAAAAAGACCCTGCACAGCTTCCTCCATTAGCTTCCTGTTTCCTTCCCCTCCATCTCTCTCCCTGCGCTGCTCCTGGCCCTGCCAGCGTGTTGCAAGCCTTCAGGCTCTTTCTCTTCCTCTTCCTTGGGGCAAGTGAGCACCTAGTGAGGGTGGCAGCTGTGGGATGGCACTCCCTATCCCAGGCCAGTTCCCGCCTCACTTTACTGTCTTCCATTCACCAGGATGGCAGCAGGGGCGTGGGTGCCCACTCGCACCTAAGCCCTTGAGGGAGTACCTAGCCTTTTCTTACTGCCTTTTGTGTTGCCTTCTCAGGGTCTCCCAGGCCTGGAGAGTAAGGTCTCTGAGAGCAGGAAGTGGCCCCACCCAAGTGATCCCCAATGCCAAGGGGAAGCCAGCAGACAGGTTGGAGACTTTGTGTAGTGCAGTTGGACCACGGGTGACAGAGAGCTGAGACTAAGTCATAGAAGTGGCATCCCTGAGACATGGCTGCTCCACCTGGGGAGAGACAGCCCTTTCTTCACTCTGGTTCATCGACCTCAACAACAGAGTGAGCTGGATGGCCAAGAGACCAGATCCAGGTGGCCCGGCTGTAGTGGGCACCTGCCTGCCTGCTTTTATTGCCCACACCTTCCTTACAGGGTCGCTATTTGAAGCCCTTCTAGGCTTTGACTCTGTGTCTTTGGACTTCCAGGGCACCTTCCCGTTGGAACCGGTACCTTAGCATTGAAAACCATGTGCAAAGTTTAGGTTACCATTCACTGCATGGATTACCCAGGATCACCCCGCACTCTGTCGTTTCTCGATGCTCTTCCCAGCTCTGAGTTCTGAAACACATCCCTGAAGATGTGGCATTTCTATCTCAAAAAGCCTCATGTCCCATCAGCCCACGGGCAGAACTCTTCCTGCAGCTCCGCTCTCAGGCAGTTATCAGAGTGGGAAGCAAACACCCTAGGGTTCTTCTAGGAGTCTAGAGGGTAGAGTGTAGGTCCGTCACAGCCTGGAGGCATGCTGGTAGCTCGTGCTTCCTGAGGACTGAGCAGGTTGAAAGATGAGAAATGAGAAGAGAAACCCAGGCCACTGGGCTGCGGCTAAGAACAAATGCAGGGACATTTGCCTTGTAACTAGCAATAAACACCCAGAGCTGCAGAGGAGGCCCAAGCTGGGCCCAGGTAATGATGCTGGGGTCTGGATTCATTCAGTTGTTTGTTCATAATTTATTCACCTATCTGTTGTGTCTCTCCTTCACCCTCCCAGTCTCCTTTGCACTGCTCAATTTTCTGTGCTTTGTCCCTTCATATTCCAGATGGTCACAGCAACTGGAGTTGACATGGCCTCAGCTGGTGTCCCCAGGAATGAACACAGCTTCTGTCTTAAAGGCTTTGTGCCTTCATATCAGTTTGGGGGTGGGTGGGAAATCCTGCACCCTGCTGAGACTAGCTGATTAAGAAGATGGTCTTAGAAGGGGAGGCACCCTTCCACTTAGCCAAGACAACAGTAAGGAGGGATCCCCAAACAAAAAACCAAATCCAGGGGTGTCCTTGGGCTATGACATCAGTGGCACCTGTCTGCCTGTGGGTCTGCTTTGTGTTCTGGCTTTCTTCTCTCCACCCTGGTCACCCAGATGGCTCTGCTCTTGGCAAAAGCCTCTAGATCAGCACCCCTCTGGCCAGTTTGTCAGATGCTGGAGTCCTGTCCTGGGGGTAACCTGATGAAATGGGGAGAGAGAGAGAGAGAGAGAGAGAGAGAGAGAGAGAGAGAGAGAGAGAGAGGGGACAGAACCTTCAAAGGGTCTGGGGGAATTTCGGTTCCTGTGTCTTTGTCTGGTTCACCCAGAGCTTAGTCAAAACCATCTGCAGACGCTCCCTGTCCTGTGATTTATCTGCCTCTGATTGGGCAGTCAACCGAAAGATTCTGACCCCTATTCGATCTTGTCTCTTCTGCCTCCTCCAGTAAATTGGATGGGAGTGAGTGAGTACTCAGCCATGTTTTCTCTGCAGACGGGAGATGTACACGCCTGCGATCACCATGCCACAGCCTGTGAACAGCTGAGTTTACTCCAGCACTGGTTATGCAGAGAGGACCCTGGAGTCTATATCATCTCAGCCCTGAGTCCCCTCTGTGTGTAACAGGCACTCTTTCTCCACAGGCAAAAGCTTGAACATGACCAGAAGATGAGATGCCGTGTGTGGCTCCAGGTGCCTGGCTAACAGCTGGGGCAGCACGTGCATCTGGAGAGTGGAGGCAGCATTCATGGAGAGACGGTCTCTAGATGGGCTGTGACATTGCACAGGATCTTAGAAGGCACCGGAGGGACTGCATAGGTGAACACAGAGAACGAAGTGTGTGTTTGGGGAGAGCTGAGCTGAAGTGGGCCCTGTGCTGGTGGCAGCTCTTTTTATAGAGGAGTTTGAACCCAAGACCAAAGGGTTATCTCAGCAGGTAGAGGCATTTCACTGAGGACTTTGAGGAAGAATGCATATTCATGCTTGAACATGTACATTTGCATATGCATGTAAGAGCATGAATCTCTTTACATGTGTATATGAGCATAGATATTTGACTGAGTGTAAGTTAGCATGTATATTCCCACAAAAGTATAAATTAACTTGTGCGTTCACATTGGTGTGTGGGTAGCCTGTACATTCACATGGGTGTGTGGATGAGCCTATATAGTCACATGTATGTGAGTGAGCATGTACACTCCTGTGCACATAAGGGTGTGTGACTGAACACAATCATGTATATGTGAACATGTACATTCACACACTTGTGTGCATGTACATTAGCACACACATTTGAATGCGTGTATGAGTAGGTACACTCATGCATGTGTATCAGTGAGCATGTACACTCACTTGTCTGGGTTGACTTGCCTCCAAAGCCTAGAACTTTCCTGGGCATTGTATCCCCTGGGATTCTTGGACTGCAGGCTCAGGGCTCAGGTTCTACTGTCCAACAAACTCTGAGGTCCTGGCCTTTTGGTATAGTCCCCTGAGTGACAGCAGTCAAGCAAGGGGAATGGGAGGTGCTTGAGCACAGGATCTTGTCGCAGCCCCTTGAAGAGTGTGTGTTCCCAGCCCTGACATCGTCTTAACTAGATGTTGGTCAGGCTACTTTGCACTGTGATCAACCAGGAGGGGAGACACTTCGTGTGACTCAACACCCCGGAAATGCAAACTCATACCCATCCCAAAGCAAGGCTGGTGCTTCCTGGAACATCATTCCTCGCTGTTAACTTAGCCGCCAGTTCTGTTGGAATCTGAGGATAGAGTGTACTACAGGGTATGGTGGTTCCTGAGGGAGGGGCAGGAGCTGAACCCCTAACTTTTCAGTTGGGCTGCCCCCAGGCACCCTACTGTTTCTGGAGAAATGTTTGCTGGGGCATGGAAAGAACACTGGACAACCAGCTGGATGAGACCAGGAAAGTCACTTGGCCACTCTGAGTCCTGCGCATTTTCCAAGAGAGAAAGGTGAACGGAGCCATATTTAAATTCCCTTCTGGGCCTTACATCCTTGGAGTATGCTTTTTATTTCTGAGGTGCCAGTAACTCCTCTTGGTAACAAGAGAGGAACTCAGCATTTGGAGATGGAGATGAAGCAGCCTTTCTGCCCATGAGGTGACTTGGGCTCCAGGGAGAAACGCCCTGTACTGTCCAGAAGACAAGCCTGAAGGACTCGAGGGCCCGAGAAATAGATTCCTCCCTGGAGCCCTGCTTCACTGTTGGGGATACTGTAGCCAGTGGGAGCTGGTATAGCCCCATCTGGGGCACACAGAGACCCTGTCTCTTACTGTGTTCTGCTCCCACTGATAGACACATTGTGTGCCTGGCACCAACAGACGACACCTACCCATTCCGTAAACACACACAAGCCCCCTCCAGCCCTGCTGAGCTAATCTTTCCTCTCTAGCATGTCATAGACCCTCAGGTCATTCAGGCCATGTGCTCTGGGGTTTACCTGAGGCTTAGGAGGCAATGCACAGAGGTGGTGCGCTGGCAAGGCCCTCCTTAGTGGGACCAATATTTTAATGGCCGACGTTCTCTAAACTTGCCAGCACACAGTAGTAGTGAGAAGCAGGTTAGTTTTTATTATTGCTTGTATCACCTTATCGCTATTAGTTTAATGACTGAATGAACATATCATTTATTACTCTACAGACAACACACTTATCAGTTGTACCCGGGAGAACTGTCCCCTGCACCCCGCTTCCCGGCTGGGGTTCCACTGGCTCTTGGGTTGCTTGATCCCAACCAGTGACTTGTAAAGGGGGCACATTGTGTCAGACATGTCTTTGAGTTGGGGGGGGGTATGTTTCTGTTCTGCCTCAATCTAAGAGCTAAGAAGGGTCCCCTGATGCTGGAACACTTCCCAGTTCAAATCGCACGACACAGTGTCATTTACTGTCAGTGTAGGGAGACGCCTGGATTCAAATATTGTGTCTTTTAAGGTGATGGAAGTGAGAAAATTGGTTCTCCGGCCACACTCTAAATATACATTGTCAGAGGATTTTAAATACAGATAAGACATTTAATTATTAAATGGCTTTCGATGTGAGGCTCAAGCGGAGCTTTCTAATTAGCTGTCAGTCTGTCAGAGCTGTGGCTGGGGTGCCCGGGGCTGGCTTCTCCTGATTTTCATGTATAAATTCTACTTCTCAGCCAGCAGGCTCTGCAGAGCCCTGCTGGGCCTCCTGCTTCCCCAAGGCAAGAGGTTGCCTGGGTCTTAGTCTTCTTAGGGAGCTATTCTTGCATAACCATGAAGGGTTCCTCCCCTCCCTGTGCCCCTCATATGTGTGTGCACGAGGAGGAAGTGGGCCAGCTGTGGACCACAGACAGGGATGGGAACAGAGGTCCAGAGCTGCCAAAGATAGACAGACACCATGCTAGATGTAGGACATCTCTAGTAACTTCTCCCCAAAGGGCAATGCTCTGCTTTGCAAGTTTGGCTTTTGTAAATTCCCAGGATGCAGCAGCCAGTTGAGTTCAGCTGTTCTTGGCCATGCTGTTCCAAGGGACTCAGTAGGGTGGTAGCCTTGCAGGGACACAGCTGCAAACTTCACCAACCCACGGCTCAGGACCCTGCCTGAGGTCTCAGCCCCTCCCTCACCCTGCCCCTCCTCTTCACCACCTAGAAATGGTCCATGATTACAGTCCTGGCTCCTCCCCTGGTTTCTGACTCCCAGTCAGTCCCAAGGCCTGATGGAAGGGAGGTCACAGTGACTCCTATACTCAACACTTGCCAGGACAAGGTGGCCATCCCGGACTCCCTGTTTGTGATCACAGTTATGGCATCTAGTGGTGGCCAGGGGCTACAGAGAGCCAGGCAGGGGCTGAACACTTTGCACAGGTCAGCTTGGCCCTTGGAGACCCTGTGCTGGGGACCTGGCATTGTCTAGCTTCACTGCTCAGCAAACAAGGGGCTAGCTTATTAAGGTCACACCAGATAGGCTCCAGAGCCTGGTTGTGCCTTGGATACGCCACCCTACCTCCCCCAACACTGGTTACTTCTAGGGGAGTTGGGAGCCCTGCCACTCTCTAAGCTGGAAACCCCACCCTGGTTTCTCCGAGTTTACTGTGGTTTCCGAGGTGACCACATCCTTCCCTCCACTCTACCCTTTCAGCCTTGGTGACATGGCACCAAGTCTCATCTCCCTAAGATGGCACTTCCATTTGGTGGACCACTACTGTTGCTCAACGTCACTGGCTCTAAAGGGCCCTGAAAGCCCTCCCCTTCCCCCGCGCTGGGTGCCTAGTGTGTTTCTGCATGTTCTCTATGTATACCGTGTGGGTGGCAGGCTGCCATCACTGCTCCAGCCTCACTGCAGCCTTCCCTTCTTCGCCAGCTAGGCCTCCCTGACACCAGCTCCAGCTTCCGGAGGCTCCAGCTCTCTCTAGCCTGGATGTAACTATTTCTCTCATAGCCAGCAGGGTCAGGGCGTGGGGACCTGTCCCGTTCACACAGTCTCCAGTGCTGGGGACCTCTTAGGCCTAGGTTCTTCCTCTGTTCTCCGCAGGGCTTTTATGAAGGGAGGGCATGATGATGTAGTACATGTAGAGTACATTCCAGAACACACGGCCTTTGGATCTGCTCTGTGTCCCTAGGATTGGACTGGGACCTCCACTGTATACAGAACTGGGCCTCTGTGTGTTTGTACCCCACACCCATACACCCCGACTGCTACTTGTTTTGTGGAAGGTTCCAAGGCTGGCTGCTCCAGCTGTGGTGCTCCAGCTGTTGGCTTCTGGCTGAGGGATGCAAATTTGCAGATGGGACTGAGATGGGAGCGGAGAAGCGCAACTTCTGTGACTCCAGGGAGGGGCGGTGGAGCAGATTGGCAGGCTCTCAGACGGTGCTCTGAGCAAACCAGATTCACTTCTCCTTATAGGGAGTGGATGGGAAGGAAAAGGCCCCATGGCTGTCCTGCAGTGTGTCCTGGCAACCCTGGAGTGCAGTGGACTTAGAGCAGGCAGGGTGCCAACAAGCCAGTGGTGAGGGTTGGGTGGATCGGCAGACTTCCCGGATGGGTCTCTTTGAGATGGACAAGATGTGTTGTTTTGTTTTGGGGTCCTTTGTTTCTGTGTTCATGGCTGTTTAAGGAATGCAAGTCATTTTGACAAGCAAGGAGAAAAGAAATCCAAATAATGGGTGACCTTTCTGAGCTTCTAAAAGCAAATGTCTCCTTCCACGAAGAATTTTTCTCGTCTTTGACTGCCCCTGCTTCATGAACTGACCCTGCCGTTTGTCGGGTTGGAGGGGCTTTCTCTGGGCTATTCGTTGCCCGCGTGATCAAGAAGTGAATTATTTAGTGCCGTCCGAGACCTTTGCAACTAGGGTTTCAGAATGTGCCAGATGTATTCCCATGACCTCTGGCCTTGTTGGGCAGACATGAAACACCACTAGGAATTTCTATGGAAACAGCACAGTGTCCAGGCTGCTCTTCCTCAGGCCCAGGGATGCAGGGGTGTGAAGGAGGGGCCATGGTCATGACGGTCATGGCCTTTGATGCCTGGGTAGGTGTAGGACATACTGGTCCTGTGGGGAGAGGCTAGCCTGGGCCTGGCAACTTCTATGGGGATTCCTCTGCAGCTCCATGGAGGGGGAGTGGGGGATGTGGCTGCATCTTGTTGGCGCTCCCCAGTATCCCTGGGAACAAATGCGCAGGTGCTTTGGGTGGCTGGTCCCAATGAGGAGCAATGAAGTCTGCGAGGTCGGTTGATAAGTGGTTGTGTGGTTTGAATTTATCCAAGTGAAGATAAAAGGATTGATGGGCGGCTCGTGTTCAGTACAAAGGCAAATGGGATCAAATTCTTCTGCTTCTCTGGCTCCGTTCACATCTGCGCTTTTCTGAACCAACACCACACGCCTGGTTCTTGGGACAGAAGCTGTGGTCTTGAGAGGCAGTTAACAGCTGAGGCCCGGGGCTTCTGTGTGGGTCAAGCTGGGGCCATGCTCAGTGGGACATCCCTAGAGATAAGAGTCAGTGCTGACTTTCCTGGCCCCTCCTGCTCTGCTCCCTCAGCCCTTTCAACTTGGCTGCTGGAAGCTTCAGCTGATGATGAGGGAGTGTAGGTGTCAGCGGGATCCCAGTTCAATCAGAGCTGTGGAAAATAAGTAGCAAGGCGGCTGCACAAGGTGAGCTTAGATAGCAGCAGGGGCAGGGAGAGCTGGATGTTAGGGACCAGGCTGTGGTGGGGTAGAGGCACCACAGGGAACATGAGCCTGGCAGGTCACAAGTGTGGGGGGAGGCAGAGGGCGATGGGAAGGGAATACTTGTTTACTTTTCTCAGCTTTTCTGTGACTTAAAAAAAAAATGTGGTATCTCAGTTTTTGTTTGGAAAGGAAAGAGCAGGAGGAGGCAGCCGGCTGGGGTCTTGATCCACAAGGCAGGTTGCTTTTCTCTTGGGCTGAGAGTCTAACGGAGCCTGACATTAGAGAGCTTCAGTGAGGCTGAGGAGAACAGCGTCGGTCTGGCAGCTCAGGGTGGTGTGCATGTGTGTGTGTGCGTGCGTGTGGTATATTTGTGTGCTGTGTGTGTATCCTACTGAGCGCTGCAGCGGGAGTCAAGCAGCAGAGTCCTCACGACTCTGGTTGACTAAGTCCCTCTCTGCTTCCCTCAGGACACCATCTCAGAGTTGGTGCCTGGAGATGTGAGATGAAGCGAGGCGTGGACCACACGAGCAGGTGGCAGTGTTGGGGAGGACCCATGGCGACAAAGCAAGGGTGCCCTGAACTAGCCTTCTCTCTCCTTTGTCTCTGTCTGTCTCAGACAGGTTCTGTAGTGCAGACTGCTTTTAAACTCACACTAGTTAGCTAAGGATATCCTTGAATGTCTGGCGTCTTGCCCCCACCTCCCGAGTGCTGGGAATCTAGGTGTGTGCCGCCATGTCTGGTTGATGAAGTGTTGAGAATTAAGCCCACCCCCTCACACACGCTAGGCAGACACTCTATAAAGTGAACTTGATCCCCTCTCCCGTTTCTCTTCTAGGCTTAGCACAGGGACAGGGGTAGGAGATTCTAACTGGAGCAGTTTATTTAATAAGATACGTTCATTTGCATTTATGTATTTAAAATAATTCCATCAATTAAAAAGCTTTTCCTTCTGCCTAAGGAAAAGGAATAAACAATAAAACGACACAAAGTAGTTTAATCACTATAATAAAATTCAAAGATATTCATGCCTCATGCATTTTGCCGCATGGGTTTTTCCTGGGTGCTGCGCTTGGCTCGTCACATCAGCTCATCTCTGGAGCAGGTGCTGCTGTCCCAGACCCACAGCTGTGCTTCTCTGTAAATGACATGTGAGCCAGGAGACCAAACTCTGCATTGCAGGCTCTGGTAGGGTGGAAATGCCCCTGCCGTAGCCATGGCACACAGCCTCAAATTGTGATTTCATGATGTCCTCAGGAGCATGGCATGAAGCTAGCCTGGGAGCCATCTGTTCAGGGCAGGTGTTCTGTGGGGGGCAGGTAGCAATGCAGGACCCCATGTACAGTTTCACAGACTATAAACTGACCAGAAGGGTCCCCTCTTGTGGACATCACTCTCGCCAGAGGTGTGGGTTTTGCATACTGAAGAAGGCTACCTTTCTCTGACTCTCACAAGTCCCATGTATCCTGGGAGTGACCCTGGAGGTGCTGACCCCAACAGTTCTCCCAGAACTTGACACTTGAATCCACTCACAGGGCAGCATGCTTCTGGGGTCCTGGCCTTTCTCTGGATAGATGACACATGACCTCTGGGCACCGCAGCTGTCCTGTGAGAGAAGGACACTCAGTGTAAACTGGCCTTGCCCAGGTGGCTTTGGTCACATCTGTAAATCTCTGCTATACAACCACCATCTTCTCAGGGGGTGGCCAATCTTAGCATACTCTGACCTCCCCTCTCCTGCCGTCCAGCCTGAGTGTGGATCTACGTGTCTTTCACAGTCTTGGGGGGGTCAAAGCTGTATCCTGGCTGGCGGGATATCTCTGTAGATGTCCTGCTGCATGCTGTGTCCCCTATTGTGGTCCTTAAAGCTCACTTCTAGGCCAACTTGTTTGTGTTTGACTCTCTATAAACAACAGCAACAGAACGTTTTTAAAAGCTACTTTCAGTTTAGATATGGGAGTTTGCTTCTCATACTGAAGTTTGGTAGCTCCAGTCAGTTGAGAGTCAAGGGCCAGCATCCTTGGTCTTTTTTTTTGCTCGAATACTATTTTGTTTTACCCTGCATCCTTTGGCTTCAGGAGCTCCATCCATCTCTTATGAATGGCAAGAAGAGAAGGGAGAGAGAAGGCGGTTACTCTCCCAATGGAATGGTCTCTTTATAGAGATTTTTCTGAACTTACATTCAGCATCGTCTGCTAGACACAAGGGAAGTGGGAAATGCTACCGTCTCTGGCATGTTGCTGGCCAAATGAAAGCTCAGTTCTCAGAGGAAGGAAAAGGAAGAGGATGGACTTTGAGGCGAGACACCTGATGTCCTTTGTCACATGGTGTTGTTTCTCTCCTCCCTCTTCCATTGCCTTCCCGGGGTCCTCTGACCACTGGCCCAGCTCAGTGTGCCCGCCACAGTGCCTCCTCAGCTACTCCCAAGGTTCTTCTCTTTGCTTTGGTTCCTCCCTCTGCCACCTCTCCCAGAAATCCCAGGAGGGCAGGATTTGGTACGCTGGTTAAGATGGGAATGGAACAGACCTGGTTCATGTGGTAAACTCGACTCTTCATCTGTGTGGTACTAAGCCAATCAGTCAATCTCTCTGAGACCTGATTACTTCCTATGTGAGATGGAGCTCCCAGTGGTGCCGCTGCGGGAGTGGAGGCATGGAGCATGCTCATCTCAGAGCCTGGCACACAGCGAGGGCATTCGTGTGTTAGGTACTGCTGTTATTATTTTGTAAAGGGTCTTGTTGGCATTGTTTTCACAGGGACCATCAGCCAGTGACCTGTTTCTTTCTAAATAACTCTTAATCTGTCAACAAATATTTGTTGAGCATCTGCTATCTACCAGACTCTCTCCTGTCTCCCAATGGTCCACTCTGGGAGTGACCTTCTAAGGGGAGAGTATCCTTGTCTGAGTTGGACTTGTGGCTTTTGCTACAGAAATACATCCATAGAGTGAGAAGTCTGTAGCCCAAGCCCCTCACACACACTTGGGGTACCCGAGCCTTTCAGGTGCTTGGAATTGTGCCCTGGGGCAGACTTAGGAGCTGCATCGCTCCTGCATCCAGTCCTTAGGCCTGAGCTGCATCCATTGCCCCTCTGTTGAAGGGCTTGAAGAGAGAAGTGTGCTCTCCCAGGTAGGACCTCTCCTCTACAGGGTGTGTAGAGACGAGAGCGCAAAGTTGGGGGCATCTGCTTTGTGTAACAACAGGTTCTTTCCAGAGTTGGGAGTGCAATGTATGTGAACAGAGCATGCACACAGCTTTAGGGGTGCACAGACCCCAGTAAACAGACCTAAGGCCTCTGAGAGCTGTTTGGCATTGTCCACAGTGGCCCAAGCAGAGATGCCTATGTTTTCCAACAAGCAGGGAGAAAGCCTTGCGTTCCTGGTACCACTGTATGGCAGCCAGGCTTTCTTCTTCTTTCTGAGTGGCCTGGGTGATGCACAGACCTGACATAAATACAAAAACTCAAAGCAATAGTTCCCAGCATCCTTCAGGACAGGCTCTCATGCTGGTCATGAGTGACACCGTCCATCAGCCTTCGTTTACACCTGCTCTCCTGTGACATGTGATGGCTTCTGAGATGGTCCAAAGGCTTCTTTCAGCCTGGTGAACACAAGGAGTGTTAGGCTGTGTCCTTTGGCTGGAGTGGAGTCTGCTGAGGGGCAGTCGGCTCTGTGCCCAGGCTCCTCCGTGGCTCCTTCTGCCCTACATTCTCCCACCTGTAAAGAGAGGGCAAGGCAGCGTCAGTGTGCTTTTGCCAAAAAGTCAAACACCAAAGGCTGGCCTAACCCATTCTGAGGGAGCCAGGGGAGAGGAAAAAGGTTCAAGCAGAACGTGGGGAGCTGGGAGTTCTCACCTGGGACCAGTCAAGAGCCCAGAATAAAAAAATGTCACAAAAGTGAATATGAAGCCGGTTCAACGGAGAAAAACTCACCAAGAAGTTATTTCCCAGATGACACCACCTGCATCTAGGTCTGATATACAAATCCTGTGTAACTTCCATGACGCTCTGGCCCTGCTGGCAGTAGAGAAAGGGGCCCCATGAGGGTTGCTGTCTTTGTGGAGGGACATCTCTTCTATCCAGAGGGGGGTAGCAGAAAGGACACACAGGGCATGTCTGAACAGGCCCTCACAGGGTGGTTTCTGAGGCAATTTCAAGGTCATGAGAAGTAGGAAAGTAATAATAAATCCTTGTTCTGAAGCCCGGTTCATCTCTCTGCAAGGAATGTGTCAGCAGTGTGGGGGAGGGTGTGTTGCATCAAGACACAACCAGCTCTGGGAAGACACATGGTGTCCTCTGGATGTTTGGAGGAAAGGATCCCGAAGGCCAGCAGGTCACTTTCTCCAGTACCTCTTTGGACTCAAGGGATCCCTTCTTTTCCAAGGTGTTTTTGTCTGAGGAACCTGTCCCTGTGGTTGGGCCTGGAGTAGAGCATCTCTGCAGTCACGGTCGGTCAATGCCAGGGATGCCCAGGTACCTGCTGGTGCCCTGGTAGACAGGAAGTGGGGCTGAGGGTTAGCTTCATCCCAACACTCCCTTAATAGCCTGGGTTTGCTGTTTAACCTCTGTAGAAAGATCCCAGAGCAAGCACAGGAGCTGGGCTTGAGGTGTTCGCCTCCATGGGTGCCGTTGGCATTGCTCCCCCACAGTCAGCCATTCTATAACAGCTCTGTGCCTCAGTCTCCCCACCTGAAACACATATTTCCTGGTTAAGAGGGTATGATTCGCCATACCACAGGGCAGCCGCCTGCCAGTACCCAGTTCTAAGTCAGATCATTCCTGCCACACGGATGCCAGACACTCCAACTCACCTAGTAATGTCCCCGGGTTCTGAGACCCTGCACCAGGCTCCTGCCCCCTCTTTTGTTGCTCAGTCCTACTTTCTCCCCTACCCGCCCATGCACACACACACGTACCCACCCACCTATGCATGCACGCATGGACCCACCCACCCAGGCATACACACACGCATGCACCCACACACGCATGCACCCACACACGCATGCACCCACCCACCCAGGCATACACACACATGCACCCACACACGCATGCACGCATGCACCCACCCACCCAGGCATACACACACGCATGTACCCACACACGCATGCACGCATGCACCCACTCACGCATGCACCCACCCACGCACGCACCCACTCACGCATGCACACACACACCCACGCACGCACACAGTCCCCCAGCAGTTTGCTCTTCTGGGTTGGGCTCTCCTGGGACTCTGAGGCTCTTCCACACTGGCGTTTGGTCCCTCCTCACACAAGTCTCTCACCCTCTCTCAAGTGGCCCTGGTGACAGTAACCTGTCCTTCCCTGTCTCTCTATGCCTATACCTGGCTCTATACCTTACCTAATTGGCGTACATTCATTGCTGACATCTTGATGGCTTTTGGTTTCCCACCAGACCAGTTCACCATTGCCCTTGCCTTTGTTACTGCTTGCTCTGGCCTGACCATGCCCAGCAGTTGGGCTAGATCAGCAACAATGGCAAGCACAGCCCTGGTGAGCTGGCAGGCTGTGTGAAGATGCCTTCACACGCTCGCTCACCACATCTGCTTAGAGGTCCCGGGTTGCATGTTATTCCAATTTTACAGGAGAAAGTGAGGCACGGAAAGCTTAGGTAACAAGTGCAGTAGGATCCACCCAAGACATTTACTTACAGGTAAACTTGCTGGGTTAGGGGCATGCCAGGGGATCAGGAGCCTGGTCCCCAGAGACTCCCTTGCCACAAGGATGGACTGTCCCTATCTGCCTCAATCCCCCCACACTGCCTGCAGCCCCTCTGGCCACCACTCCTCGTTCTAGAGGTCTCCCTTACCAGTGAGTGAGGACAAGATGACCCTACCCTTGTGGAGAGCTAATTTTGAGAGGCGCCAGCACTCATTCCCACCTCTGCCTGGTGCTTGTCAAGAAAGAAGCCAATCACCCGCAGGCTTCACACTCTGACACCTTTGGCCCTGGGCAAATTATCCCTCCTGCCTGGCAGGCCCAGGAGAGTCTGGGACACAGCCCTCCTGCCTGCTGGGGGAGACAGAGGGCTCACGGGCCGGCTGCATGCTGTGTTTTTCATTTGCACATCTGTGGCTTCTCATCTCCAATGCCAGGGGTGGAGTGGGGGGAGCTTTTGGGGCTCTCTCTGAGACAGCTCATCGAGTAGTTCTCTTTTCTTTCTCCCCCAGTTTCTTTTCCTTTTGTCCGGTTTTCTGTGTCAGTCAGCTTTCTGTCACTGCAGCAAAATATCTTAAGAAATTAAAAAGGATTTTTAATTTGGGGTCTTGGGTTTAGTAAATGGTCACCTGATCCTATGGCTCTGGGCCTGTGACAGGCATAGCATGGCAGAGCAGCCATAAGGAGCAGCATCCATTCCCAGCAAGTTCCAGTGGTAACTTGGGGTTCTGGCCTGGGACTCTAGGTTCTGTCTGGGGTTTACTTACTGGTCATGTGACAAACTTTTCTTTGGCCTCCGGCTACTCATAGAGATCAGTCCTAAGGCTAAGTGAATAATCTTACCTGACCTTGGCTGCGTCTTTGTCTAATTGAACTGTCAATCAAACTAACCGTCTCTAGAAGGTCAGGGGCCCTCTGTGTTTAGCTTTCCCAGAAGTCACCATCATCTGATGACTCACAGGGACTGGACACAGGAGCCCTGGTGCCATTCATTCTGCTGGGCCTCTGAGGCAGTGTCCTTGGGGTGAGGTAGGGTCTCAGAGACTGAGGAACTGGTGACTAGCAGCCATGAGCCACCCTGCACACTTCCCCTTCACAACTTGTTCGTGCTCAGAGGCTGTATGAAGCAGGTTTAAGTGTGGTTGTGTGTCTGAAGCCGGCTTTCAGCTGAAGCCCTTTGCCACAGACACCCACAGCTTACCTTTTGTCTTTCAGAGCCACAGGGCTTTAGGAGTGACAGATCCGGGGCGGCAAGAAGTCCCTAGACGATGCTCGTTCCAGAGAAGAACTAGCATTGTGCTCTTCCTTGACGTAGCTGCGCAGTGATTCTCATGCCAGTTTTCATAAGTCTGTGTCTAAAGTGTATTATCTAATTACCCGGGTTATAAAACAGAGGGTCTTGAGCACAACGTGACCTTGTGCTGATGGCTCAGTTGTAACTGCTTATCAACACAGTGCTGCTTGGGTCTCCACCTCCTGCCTCCAAGTTCGTCTGTCACCACTGTTGTGTGTGTGCTTCTGAGGCTTCCCCACCCACCTGTCCATCATCTCGATGGTTCTGGTGTGCCGAGTCAGTGTGGCAGAATGGGTTAGTGTGTGGACTCTGCAGTCAGATGGCCTGGGAAGGTAACTGTGCCTCTATTACAGCATCTGGAAAATAGACATGGTGCCAACACTCTTTTAAAAAATCAACTTTAAAGCCCGGATTGGTGGTACATGTTTTTAATCCTAGCACTTGGGAGGCAGAGGCAGGAGGATATCTGTGAGTTTGAGGTCATCCTGATCTATATAGTGATCTTCAGGACAGCCATGGCTACATAAAGAGACATTATCTCAAACAAACAGACAGACAGACACCTCCCCAAAATAAAGTAACGAACTTTAAGTCCCTGGGGTGGAGCCCCCCCTGTAGACTGCTCGCCTAGCATTCACAGTGCCCTGGGTTGATCCACAGCTCCACATAAACCAGGCTGGGAGTACATGCCTGTGATGTTGGCTCTCAGGAGTATCAGAAGCTCAAGACCAAACTGAACTACATGTGACTATTCCTAAAAAATACCTTCAGCCATCACTGTAAGACGTCTGTATTTCTAGCCCTCTGGAAGTCCAAGTCGAGGGTCATTTGGGGACAGCTTAAGACACTCTTTGAGAAAGTCTCTGCCCTAGGACACAAACAAATCAAACAAAAAAAAAAGCTGAAATAAATGAATTTTTAAAAACCACCAGTGTTAAGGCTGTGTGTTTATCTCAATATCAAAACACTTGCTTTGAACGCTTATGGTTTGATTTCCAAACCACAAAAGCAAAGTAAAATGCAGCCTGCCTGAGCCCCTAGGTCCAATCCCCTAGGATTAAGCAAGTCTTTACTTTTTATGAGTTTCAGATTCCCAGCAAAACTGGGAGGGAAGGAGAGGAGAGGCTTCCCACAGCTTGTCTCCCCACTCACCCCTACTCTCACATCCCACAGAGCCCTGAGAGAGATGCTCTTGTAAGATGTGTCAAGGGTGAAATAGGGTGTGCCCATAGAATATACGAAACACTCAGCACAATGCCAGACATGTAATAGATGTCACAGGTAGCAGTAGCGCACTTGTCACCGGCGACACTGGCAACGGTAATGACAAGCGTGACCATGAACAAGGTCCTCAGCGTTTGGGGAGTGCTGGGTACCATCTCAGCACTTCATTGGCTGCATCTGGACAAGGGGGAAGCTCTAACCTCAGTGGAGGAGGTCCAGGTCCTAGCTGTACCCCACTTAGAAGCTCCATGCTTGGCTCATGCCTGCGCTGAGAATCAGGGCCTCATTGTGCTCCCCTAACCTCTTGTGTATCTTATGAGCTGGAATCTCTGTGGGTTTGGGGAAAGTAAAAGGGAGCTGATTAAACCGGGACCAGGCTAGATGGGGAAGTTTGGGCTGGCTGAAATCCAAGTTGTGGCTTTAATCCTGAGCAGAGGCAATGGGCCCCAGGGAGATTCAGGACTAGGGACAGCTCCCCGCCCTGCCAATTTGGGGAAGGGGGGGTTCCTCTGGGCTTTGGAGGAAGGCAGATATTCATTTGCCTCAGTGGTAGGATGGCTGTGTGCCTGTGTGCCACCTGGAGATGGCTAGGTGTCTTCTTTTTTTGAGGGTCCCCTTGTGTGTTGCTGTGAGGGGACCAGGGTTGCACCTGCAGACCCCACTTTCTGCCCAAGATGCTTCCCAGGTCAAAGCTCTCATGGGGATTTGGCTCTTCTACAGGAAGACATGGCTTTTAGTAACAACAACAATAGTAATAATACCGAGGGTAGGCAGGATGAGAGGAATAGAAACACGCCAGGGCTCAGTGATGCTTGCTGGCCTCTCTAGTAGGGTGCTCCTGCCATGACATCTGTCCTGACGTTGGCTGCCTTGACACACTGGCCAGAGTCCCAACTTCTTCCAGAAGAAGCCGAGACTGGCAGCTGCTGTGGCTTGGCCACTTGCCTTGAGCAGAGACTCTTCCCTTAGCACAGCGTAGGTTCCACAAGCCAAGCCCTGTTGCTCCTTCCCTTGGCTTCATTTCTTCACCAAGTGCATTAACCCTTGCTTCCCTGTCTCAATGCCATCCACAGAATCTTCCTTCTATGTGCAGATGGGCTGCGCAGAGGAAGAGGCAGCAGGAAGGGTTCCCCATGCTGGGCACTGTGTGCACTTCCCAGTTCTCTGACCCCACACCCAAGCACCGTGCAGTGTGTGAGCTGGGTGGGTCGACCATCTGCAGGATGGTTGCTGTGCCCCGGTACCAGGCTGGGAGTGTGTGCATAATTGCCCTGTAAAAGCATCTCTGTTTCAGAAACAGAACAATCTACCAAATGCCATTTTGCTAAAAGGCAATTTGCTGAAGGTAATTCGTGGAATGGCCGATTTGTCCAAAGATCGATTCATCAAACTGACTGGCTTCTTTAACTCTCTAGTGTTAAAAAAAATCCTGGATTTTTCTCTTTTTTTCTTTCTTTTTCTTTTCTTTTCTTTCCTTTTTTTTTATTTTTTAAATCACAGCTTTGAAGACTTTCTCCCATTTGCCTCTGCCCAGCTCCTGATATTTGGTCTGAGGTGAACCTGACCCCAGCTTTCCACTGTAGCTTCAGGGAGCCAGAGCAGGCAACCAGGAGTCCTTAGGTCACATGACAAGGGAAACAGCTCCACTGAAGCCAAAGTCTTAAAAACAACAAAGAAAGGTGTTGATCCCTTGGCTAGCTGACCTGTAACTTGGCCTGTACCCTCTAACCTCCTTTGGGGATGCTGGAGAGAGCCTTGCTTAGACTGCTGGCGGAGGTGGGACACCAAGCCCAGTCTCAGAACCAGCGATGGTTGGCCTCACTCGGGCTACTCACTATGAGAAGCCCAGGGCCCATTGAGAGCAGGTGGTCCCCTGCCACCTTTTTGTGAGATGTGAGACAGGGTCTTACTATGTAGCCTTGGCTGTCCTGTATCTCACTATATAGACCAGGCTAGCCTCTAGCTCATAGAGATCCAACTCCCGAGTGGGGTCAAAGGTGTGAGCTATCATGCTGGCCTGTGTCCCCTTATTTGATAGCTTTACCCTTTCTTCATTTTTAAAACTTTCCCTCTTGTTGCTGTTATCTTCCTGTATGACAGAACCCAGGAGCCACCTTCATTCCTTCCTGAAACATGGTGAGAAAGTCTCCCAGACGTCTGCCAGCTGCTCCCATCCCCACTCCCACCCTCCCTTCCCTTGTCCTTGTTTTCCTGAGCTCTGTGTCCTCCAGTGCCATGTTCCTATCTGGTGTGACCTGGAGGTCACATCCCTGGAGCCCAGTGCAGTGCCTCTTCTTCGGGAAGTTGTGGAACCGAACTGTGGAGTTTGATAGTAGAGACCGTGGGAAGTACTGCTTCTTCACCCAGTGCCGCTGTCCATGGTGCCCACCTCCTAATTCAGCCTCTGTCTGTGTGGACAGTGTCTCTTGGTCATGGACTGTTCCTACTGTGGATAGCTTTCCTCCAGCCGGAGACCATGCCCAATCCTTATGATTGTGAATACAGCGTCCCCCAATGTGTCACCTTAAAAGGCTTGCCTGTGACTTGTCTCCAGGAGATGGAGGAGGGTGACAGCCAGTGCCTGTTCATAGCCTGCAAGCAGCGGACACCAAGTCAGCATATCCATTGCTGCTTTGAAAACTCTGTATTGAAGTGTCACGTGTGCAGAGAGGGAGGTCTCAGCCATGGACATCTTGGTGAACAAACCCTCCAAACAAACACTCCGGTCAGTAGACCCAGAGCATCCAGCAGCCCCTTGTACCTCCTTCTAGTAACTCATTTATATTAGCTAAGGCTAGCCACAGTCCTGGTTACTAACAGCAAGGACCAGCTTTGCCTCCCTTTGTCATTATATAAGAAGCACATGAGACCTCCTAGGCCTCCTCTGTGAAGAGGGCTCTTGATAAATAAACAGCCTTTCCCCATCCTGGTGCACAGGCAGGCTTGCCCTGTTCCGACAGAGATGTCTCACCTCTCCCCACCATCTCATCATCCCCTCATTACCCAGCTCTGTGTTCTCGCTCGATGGTTGGGACTCAAGCTTGCCACTTTTTGCCTGTCAACAGAATAAAAGGACGGGATAGTTCAGTGTCCTAGGTGTCCTTCAGTTGAGTGGGGCTCTAACATCAGAGCCTCCTTGCCTTGGAGGCAAGTCAGCTCATGAGAGAAGGCTGCTTTGTTGTGGGGACCTCTTCTGAGATGTTAGTTTTGTGGGTCAATGTTCGCAGCTGCCTAGCAACCAAGTCAGTGTCAAGCCAGCATCACAGAGTGATTTATAGTGTAGCTAGCCAGACCACTTAGTGCCTTTGTCTGGTGAGGTTTTTGCACAGTTTTAATGGTGGTAGTGGTCATGGTGGTGGTGGTGGTGGTTGTGGTGGTGGTGGTTGTGGTGGTAGTGGTCGTGGTGGTGGTCATGGTCGTGATCATGGATGTGGTGGTGGTGGTTGTGGTGGTGGTCGTGGTGCTGGTGGTGGTTGTGGTTGTGGTGGTGGTGGTTGTTGTCATGGCAGCGGTGGTGGTGGTAGTGGTTGTGGTAGTGGTGGTGGTATGAGATGGTTGCACATGAAGCTGATAGCCTCATTTTGGCAGAAAGGGAGGTTTCTGCTGATACCAATGCCTGTGCCCATTGGGCACCCAGAAAACAGGAAAACAGAAGACTTGAACCTGATACTCTATGATGGTGATGTCCAAACTACCCCCAGGAGCTTGGCATCAGGAATTGCCTGTGACAACATACTCTGTTCCATAGGGTGGGGCTCTTTCCCACTGTGAGAACAAGACTCAGTTCCTTGGTGAGCAGTGAGTGGGCCGCCTGCTCTTCCGGACCCACTCCAGTGCTAAGCAAAGGTAGACAGTGTCTCCCCTGCCCCCAGCCCGAGCCGTAATGCAGAAAGGGCCTGTTGAGGAAACAAAGTGATTACTCCCACTTCCTGAACCCCTCCTGTTCCCTCATGCAGCCTATGCCCCCAGGAGAGAGGCCAGCTCCTTTTCTTTCTCCCCCACTAAAGCATCGGTGTCAGACCCCTGCTGCTTTGAAGCAGTGTCTGGATACAGAGGCCATAGCGGCTTCAGCTCTGCTAGGGACATCAAAGCATTCGATCCTTCTCTCGCCAGATGTAGCCCTCCAGCTTGAATATGTTCCAGTTTGCTGTAGCCCTTGCTAAATGCAAAAAAACCCTACCAGTCCGCTGAAACAAAAGCGCTGGCCCAGATAGCAGGGCTAGCCTGTTAAGCACATTGCTCTGGGTGCCTGGCAGTCGGTCTCCTCCATGTATGAGATGTTGTGTGCAGGACACTAGCCACCTGTGGCGGGCTGAGTGAATGGCACACACCACAGACACTGGGAACTTCCTGTTTGGAGTCCAGCCCCACCTGGAGCCCCTGGTTGATTGCCAAACCCCAGGCTCCATATTCCTATCACAGAGCCCTCAAAACAATGACCTCACGGTAGCTTTGACTGAGCTTTCCCATGCCTCACCATGACAACTGCTTGTGCTTTCGGCAGAGGAGGCCAAGCCACGCCCCCTACACACTCCTGGAATCAGAGACTTGGACAAGGTGCTCAGTACACACATGGCTGGCTTTGCTATGCTGCAAACCCAGGTCTATAGTCTTGCAGTCTGCTGATAAGGAAGCTCTGGATAAGGTGCCCGGCATACTGGGTTGTACTGAACCTCTCTGTGACTTGCAGAGACACAAAATAAGGAGCTTTGCAGGGGGCAGCAGATCCACGGCAGAGCCCAGAGTCCAATGTGGCCTTGGCTGGTGCCCAATGCCTTGCCCCAACTGAGCCCCACTAATCCCCTCAGAGTCAGTGTGACTGCTGAGACCGGTTAGAGGTTAGAGCCTAAAGGAGATTAGTAGTGAGGACATGGGGTCCTGACCTTGATTCTCTGCTTGTCAGAGTGTGGAAGGGGGCTGGAATGGGCACTTGGGGAGAATGCCTAAGTCAGGGAGGGAGGAAGCAGTTGGGCACCCATACCCAATGAGGGTGACTGGGGGTAGACACTTGCCTTCGGAGTCCTTGGCCCTTGGGAATGGAATGCAGGCTAGACTGGGGGAAGATCTGCCTACAGGACCCTTGCTATATTCCATAGGACAGAATTAGTTCTCTGGAGGCTCCCAGGAGAGACCCTTACCTTCCTCCGTGACTGCCCAGATCCTTTGCTGGAAGCATAATGTTCCATCTGGATGTGAGAAGGGAAGCTGAGTCACAATGACATCATTCATAATGCCAGCTTCTTGGCTGGCGCTGCTCTGCCTTTTAGAGGCCATCTGTATAACAGAGCAGGTACAAGGAACCCCAAAGCACAGACTGGGCACTGGGGGCTCCAGGAGTGCAGAGACTCCTGGCCCCAGCCTTTGCCTTCCTGGGGTGGCAACCTGTCCCAGTCCCTTGCTCTGGCCACGACATGAGAGTGTCAGAACGAGAGAGTCATTGAGTATCTTCATTAGCTCAGTTCAGCTAAGGTACGCTGGAAGCAAGAGCGATGGGTAAACATCCATATGTCAGTCCAATACCCTGTATTTGCTGAAAAAGGAAACTGGTGTGTGTGTGTGTGTGTGTGTGTGTGTGTGTGTGTGTGTGTGTGTAGGAGAGGGGACAGTTGGGAGCTAGGGAAAGGGAACGCTAAAGGGCTTTCTAGGTGCAGGGCTGCCTGATACCTCATAGTGCAGGTGACCTAGTCAGGGCTTGCCGAACCCTTTCACCTTGGCATTCAGCTGAGGGTGTTCTCCACTATACCTCGGCTTCCCAGCGTTTGCCACCCCCGCCCACCTCCTTATCAGTAGCCTCCAAACAGGCTCTGCTCTCCACTTCCCAGCCAGCGGTGAGGGGCCTGCTCACATTTGCGAAAGTTCTTGGCTCGCTCAGAGCACATGTGGTCTCTGCTGGTTGGGATTTTCACATCACCAGGACCGGGCCACGCACGCTCTCCTCAGGGTCCCTTTATTCTCAGACACACATCTGGCCATTCTCCTAATACTGAGGGTCTTGCAGCCACCAGGGTTGGGTAACTGAGTTTGAGAATGACGGGAGGCTGAGGGCTGGGGCAAAGTCCAGGCTGTGCTGTGGGGATTTCCACACCGGCCACATGCAAGCAGATGAGCAACTTTAGCGTGTGTGTGTGTGTGTGTGTGTGTGTGTGTGTGTGTGTGAGAGAG
>NC_022015.1:69110347-69121650 GCF_000317375.1 Microtus ochrogaster | reverse complement strand
AGAGAGAGAGAGAGAGAGAGAGAGAGAGAGAGAGAGAGAGAGAGAGAGAGAGAAGAAGAAGAAATGTGTCCTCCGGCAAGTCAAGTGCAGCAAAAAGTGAGACATGCCTTGCTAGACCATTGGCACCTGTATGACAAATCCAGGGAAGGCTTCTGGCGCACCCTAGTGGCCATCCTGGAGACAACTGTGAATCAGCCTTGGGGAAAGGAGGGACAGAAGCCCCATTTTCTGAGTAACGATAAATGGAAATGAGGTTTGATTGTTAAACTGTGCATGTACAGGATCTTCATCAGTTTCTGCACAGCAGAAAATGTCCATTCTACAAAACTCTGAGTTCTACGGCCCATGGCTGGTGCCGGTAGGAGCAACTGAACCCCTAAATCTTTCCACTATCTCCTTTGCTGTCATCTCCCTTCATATTCTTGAGACTGCCACGGCTTGCCTGCTCCTGCTGGCCTTCATGCTGCCTCTCTGGGTTTACAAACTGTTTCGTTTGGTCTCTTATATAGGACAGAGGCTTCCCACTGTGCACTGACTGGCCACCACTGGCCTGAGCTTCTCCAGTGGGTAACTCCCCATCCACCCCAAAGCTCTCAGTGCCCATTCTATCTGCTCTGTGTTCTGGGAGCTTTAGTCCCAGGCAACGTCCACAAAGCTCAGACCATCATCCTCTCTGGCCCATCTTGCAGGCTCTGTCTTGACCCAGTTGTTCCAGGCTGCGATAGGCCTTCCGGCTGCTCCTTGCCCTCATTCCTTGATTAGTTCCTGGTCTGCATGCTTGCAGAATTGATTTCCCGAGACACACCTTGACGCAAGGCTGTGATAAGAAACACTCAAGACCCGTTTATTGTAAGGATCCACTCTCACTGCCGAAGCTAGGCCATCATTTTTTCATAGAGACCTCTGGGAGAATTCAGTCCCAGCTGAGTGCCCAGGCAGCTGCATCCCTGACATCCGGATCCACTTAGGCTCCACATAGATCATATGTCCTGCTAAACCCCTTCCCTGGCTCTAGGAAAGCACAGAGCCCGACTCTGCCTTAGTTCGTAGGCCTGAGAATCACAAGCACCGGCCATTGATTTTCCTTCTCTTTGCTGCATCCTCCTGCCTGCTCTCTTGCTGGTTTCTAAATCCCTGCAAGCAACTGGAAAGCCTGCGTGGAACAGGCTTGAGCTCAATTGATCAGCTAATCGATACGATAACAAAGCTCCCGGCAGGGCAGAGGGGAGGGTTAAGAGGATAATGCACAGGAGGAACAGCCAAGGTTCTCTCTCAGGCTCTGCCTGGGGGTGAGCTGCCGGCTGCTGCTGCCTCCCTGTGTACCTCCAGATTTTCTAGGGCACCACCTCCCTGCCTTTGCCTTTTCTAAACAACAGGCCTTCTTAGCTCCCTGCTTCCCTGGGGGTCCAAGATAGCTGGCAATCTACTTTTTCTTCTCCCCATCTCCTCAATGCCTCTGTTAGCCATTGCCCCTCACTTCAGGGATGCCCCAAAGAGCCAGCCCTTCACTGATCATATGACTGAGTCTATTCACACCACTGTAATGAAATACCACAGGATGGGTGGCTTGTAAAAACAGCCGAGTTGATTCCTCATGGTTCTACGTGGCAAGGCTCAAAGTTTGGTGTGTGAGGAGGGCCCGCTCTCTGATTCACAGAAATCAGGTATCATTACGCCCTCTTTCAGTGGTGGGACAGACAGCTGTTTGAGGCGCCTTTGTTCTTGCCATTTCTACATTGCATTAATTTATTTGCTGTGTGTGAGGGGGTTAGGGGTGAGGTACATGTGCCACAGAACGTAATATGGAGGTCAGAAGACAACTTGCAGGTATCAGTTTCCTCCATCCACCATGGAGGTCCTGTTGATCAGGCTCCAGGGGCCAGTGTCCTTAGGTACTTAGCCGTCACACTGGCCCTCTGAGGCCTCTTTCTGTGAGGTATCAGTTCCATTCCTAAGAGGCTGACCCTGTGTAGTCCCCCCCTGCAGGCTCCACTTCCTGGCCTCACTGTTTCTGACATAGGCTCCAACCCAGGGATGGATGGGGGTATCAGCACTCAGACCACAGCCATGTCTCTGAGCCCTCACATGTGGGAGACCCATTGCTGGGGTGCTTAGAGAGCGTTTGCTCCAATCCATGCATTTTACACATGAGAAGAAGAGAAGCCGTGTTATGGAGTGTCTAACACTATGTGGGTACAGGAACATCTAGTGCTGGCCCAGCCTGTCCTTCCTGTCCCTAAAGCTCTCAGGGCTCCTCACAGCCCACAGGCATCTTCTTGAGCATCTTTCAGCTGCCCACTGATGGCTGTATCACCAGTTGCCTCAAAAACAAACAAACAAACAAACAAACAAACAAACAAGACATAAAAGAGAGCTAGTGGTCTGGGTTCTGCAGTAGTTGGGGGTCTAGCTTAGGGTTCTCCTGCAGTTGCTGGGTTGACGGGTGAGGGCAGGAAGCCAGCTAGGGGTGCACGGTGCCCTGGGCTGTGACCTGGTCCCCAAGGGATCTAGGCTCTCCTGTGCTCTGCTGTCTGTAATCCCTTAGGGTAGACTCAGGGTCAGACCCAGCCTAGTTCCTGACTGGGTGGGCCACTTCTGGCCCTCTCCTCCAGCAATCACAGCTTTCCCAACAGCAGAGCAGAGAGGAGGCTAAGAGCAGTTGAGAGCCATACAGAGCTCCCTCCCATGCATCTGGGGTTCAACCAATCATGGGGGCGGGGGCTGATCCAGCTACTGGGAGCTTCTCTGTAACTATCCTCTGCCCAGAGGCGAGGTGAGTGGGGACAGAGTGTCTGTGTATCTGTTAGGACAGAAGCTCTTCTCTCACTCCACAGTTTGTCCATTCTGCCAGTTTCCGGAGCAACAGGAGCCCATCCAGAGCCCATCCAGATGTCGGAATGTCATCACCAGGAGGCTGTTAGCCTCACTTCTCACCATGGCTTCCGTCACTGATACCTTCTCTCCCTGTTTGTCTCCCAGGGACCTGAGTGAGAACGCCCTCCAGGCTGTGCCCAGGAAGGCTTTCCGGGGAGCTACAGATCTCAAAAATCTGTGAGTAGGGGCCTGGGATGGCCGCCCTGGCACTATCCTCATCTCTACCATATGTTCTAAGCCACCTTACAGGGAATGGGCGGTGCCAACACTTGCCTGTAATTCTGTTTGACAGCCAAGCATGAGCTTAGGATGTATGCTCTGGGGACTGGGTTGAGGAAAGTAGGAGCCGTGGGTGCCAGACCATGTTCCCAGCCTCTGGTTTGCCATGCACTCTGGCTCTTTGGGTTAAGAGCTGGGTTTAGTCTTCTCCGGTTTTACTGCCTAAGTTTGCTGAAAATCAGTTACCGTCACTGAGCCTCCTACATTGTTCAGGAAAACAATATGCTCTCCACACGCTGATTCTGGGGATGAAATGAGATGTGGAAATTGCATACATTCCGTGGAGCACTATTTAAAGGCAATGCTTTATTAGTATTCAAATTTATTCTGGTCCAGGCTTCCCACCTCCTGAGGTCTGGCTACAGACAGGAATGGCAAATGCCTGGCATGCTTGTCACACACTCCCTCCCATGCCTGGAGCAGACATTGGTAATCGATCACCACATTCTTTCCCACTGAACTCAGATCGCAGCTTCCGTTTGCTCTGAAAGCAGCACTCCAGGTAGCCTATGTTAGCCGATCTCTCTTGGCATTCAGCAGAACTCTGGCTGCCAGCCCCTGCTGCCACTTCTCCCCGGTGACTTCCATTTGTCAGCTGCCAACGCACTCTAGGTGGTCTCCTAAGTGTTAGGGAAGGATGCCCATTTCCCAAGGGGCAAACAGGGCTGGGTACAGGAATGTAATAGGACTTTTATTTCCATTTATTGTTTTAACTGAAATAAGAAGGAATCAGCTTTTATTAATAGTTCTACTTTGGTCTGACACACACATAACACATGATTGAACTCTCTTCTTTTGAAAGAATGGAGTGTTCTGTCAAAAAATGTTCAGCCCCTGCTCTGGGCGATGCTTCTTGTCCTTACTGCTCTCTCTGCTTTACAGACAACTGGACAAGAACCAGATCACCTGCATCGAGGAAGGGGCCTTCCGTGCCCTGCGGGGCCTAGAGGTTCTGTAAGTAAAGCCCAGGCCAGGCTGTGGCTGGGGAGCAGACGCAGGAGGTCACACCTTAGCTGCAGCGTAGGTCTCCTGGCCAAAGTCCTCCCAGACAGGGGTGTTTGGCCATTTCCCACCATGGAGGCTGAGAAGCTCTCTTCTCTGCTTTGACAGCAAGCTGCCCTTTCTTCGGTAGCCCATCCAGATCTGTCTCCCTTTCCTCCCAGGCTTAGAGTTTAGGGGATGGCAAGAGGGCAGGCACCTGCCTAGATCTGTGTTGTCCCCTTCACCTTCACACCCGGAACAGAGCTGGTTCCTCGCTAGGTAAAATGTCACACCTGGCATGGGAGCCTCTATACGAGCAGAGGGTCCTGTCTCTGGTAAATCCTTGCTGGGCAGGTGCTAAATGGTCTGTCTGTCCCTTTCAGGACCCTGAACAACAACAACATCACCACCATCCCCGTGTCCAGTTTCAACCACATGCCCAAGCTTCGGACCTTGTAAGTCACCTGGGCAGTGGGAAGAAGGTATGGGTGGGGCGGCCGTCCACAGCCCCAGAGCCAGCCAGGGTAGCCTGGGGTCTGAAAGCGAGAGGCACCCAATGCCTCCTGTGCTCGGTTTTGTCCTTGAAGTTGAGGTGGGTGTTCTGGGCAAGGGACCCTGTGAACTCTGAGAGATAAAGTCAGGCCACAGAGCAGGCTGGGAGAGATGGGAGCAAGGAAGAGTTTCCCGGAGCAAGGAAGAGTTTCCCCGGAGCAAGGAAGAGTTTCCCTGCAGCAGGGGACAGCCCTGGGTTGAGATTGAGGGAAGGAGCCAAAGCCCCCTGCCTGGGGAAGGGAGGAGGCAGCTGCTGATGGAGCTGCTCTCCTCCTGTAGCCGCCTGCACTCCAACCACCTGTTCTGTGACTGTCACCTGGCCTGGCTCTCGCAGTGGCTGAGGCAGAGGCCCACCATCGGGCTCTTCACCCAGTGCTCCGGGCCTGCCAGCCTCCGGGGCCTCAACGTGGCAGAAGTGCAAAAGAGCGAGTTCAGCTGCTCAGGTGGGTGCCACGTCCATGGCCTTCACCTGCCATCACCGCCTGTCCCGACCGCCGCTTCCTTCTGTCCATCCCTCCTTTGTGATGAGCATCCACATCCGCTCACTGAACTCTACTCACCTCCTGCCCTCGCTCACCCCCTCTCTGCCCATCACCTCTGGTGGGTGTGGTCATCCCCCTCCCGCCTGTCTTTTCCTCTCTGCTCTCACCATCTCTTTGGTCTGTGTGTTTTCTTTCTCGCCTCCTCTCTTCCCCCCAGCCCACCCTCACGCCCTCTGTTCTTCCTCTCTGTCCCCCCGCTCTCCCAGTCTCTACTCCTCCAGCTTCTACTGCATGCCTTCCCCTGTTCTTTATGCCACCCACTCTCTCCTCTCCTCCCTCTTCCCCCCTCCCAGTGCCACCGCTCTCACCCATAGCTTCACTGCAGTCACATTAGCAGACGCTGCCCTTGGCTTCTAGTGAGGGAATACCAGAACCCTGCCCCTTTCTGGGCTCTATGTATTTGTTCCACAGAAAATCGTGCCCGATGTTAGATTTACTAATGATGGTTCGTCATAAAGTGGAATACTACTCAGCAATTAAAAGGGCTTAATAAGTACTTAACTGCTTGACAAGGTGAATCTTGGAGGTTTTATAAATGGAAGAGATCCTCCCTTGTGATTGCAATTATGTGATTTTTATATTTATTTATATATTTATTATGTATACAATATTCTGTCTGCGTGTATGCCTACAGGCCAGAAGAGGGCATCAGACCTCTTTACAGATGGTTGTGAGCCACCATATGGTTGCTGGGAATTGAACTCAGGACCATTGGAAGACAAGGCAATGCTCTTAACCACTGAGCCATCTCTCCAGCCCCCCAGTTATGTGATTTTTAAAACAAGAGCCACGGGTCTTTGGTGCTGCATCTTAGAATGGCGATACCCTTAAGGAAGGGGCCAAAGGGACCTTCTTGGGGATAGAAGTGCACCTGTCTGGGTAGCGTTTCAACCAGCTATGCATTTCAAATGGCGAGCTTCATGTAAGTTATGCCACAGTACTTAGCAGGGTGCACTCTGACCTCACCCAGTGGGCGTGGTGCTGGCTGTGACACTTGTCATTGAGCCATGGGAATTTCCACCATTTCAGGAGTGTCACAAGCACAGGACTTGATGGAACGCTTCGTAAAGGGTGGTGCAGGAGGGTCGAGGTGCCCCTGCACTGACTGTGCTAATCATGGTGTGGGCACAGAGCCAGTGCTCGGTGACCCCAGCTCTTGTGGATATGGGGGTTCTGGCTCAGGAGGCTGAGTGGTTCAGAGTTTCAGAATTTTAGGATGGAATTTTCTAGCCTAGAAATCACCTTTGGGAGCAGTCAATTCTGTTTAGCTTGAGTTCAGAGACTGCCAGTGTGTACTCTTATTCTTGGGGAGCTTCTGTGTGGACACCCCCTCCACAGACTGTTTCCCTGTCCTTGCTCAGCTGCAGATCTGAGAGGCAGCAGCCCTGTACGATTCTCTGACCTCACACCCAATCTCTCTGCAGGCCAGGGGGAGGCCGCAAGAGTACCCACCTGCACCCTCTCTTCCGGGTCCTGCCCAGCCATGTGTGCCTGTAGCAGCGGCATCGTGGATTGCCGTGGCAAAGGCCTCACTGCCATTCCTGCTAACCTGCCAGAGACCATGACGGAGATGTGAGTACGGGGCTGAGCAGGCGTCAGGGCAAGGCTTTTGCTGTTCAGCCAAGCTCTGTCCACCAATGGAGAGCTGGCGCAGGTGCCACCCTGGCTTCCCCAGGTTTCTCCATGACAAACGGAGAAAGTGATGGCTTGACTCAGCTGAGCTTTCTGAACAAGGCTGGGAAGTTCCCCAATGCTGGGGAGAGGGTATCCCTTTGAGATCCTATCTGGCCCAGTTGGGTGGCGTTGCCAGTGTGGGTTTCTTAGTATAGCATCACCCTGAGGTGATCACCCATTCAGCCACAGAAGGCCAGGATTCTGGGGCTCAAATCACAGTATATATCCATCTGCCTGCTAGACGTCAGCCTCACAGGTGAAGGGCTACAGGGGCCAAGAGCTTGTTACTAAGAGCAACCCTCAGCCTTCTCACGCTTCCTTCTCCCTGCAGCCGCCTGGAACTGAACGGGATCAAATCCATCCCCCCAGGAGCCTTCTCTCCTTACAGAAAGCTGCGCAGGATGTGAGTGAAGTCTTTCTGGCAATTTCCAGCAGGCAAGAGGAAGAGTCTGGGCTAGTCCTGTCTCACAGCCTAGGGACAAACCTTGACCCACCCCCCAGCTGGCCTTCCAGTGTTAGGGCTATGTTTGGGTGTGTGGTGACATGGTGACCATGAGGCTTGGATGGAAGCACCGAGTCCAAGCCTGGCCCTTTCCTGCAGCTGCTTGTCACCTTATCATTCCAGTCAGGAAGCCATTAGGGTAGAGAGAAGGCCATTGGGCCCAGGCAGAATGTTTCTTCCTGAGCAGGAGGGACAGAAAAAGAGCAGCCTGTGGTTGTCACGGGTAGGCAACTGGCCTTTCTGTTTTCAAAGAAGCCCTGTGCCCTGTGTGGTTGGGAGGTAGAAGAAACCAGGCCTACAGCCTCAGGATGCAGCCACCTTCTTCTTGCTCCCTTTGCAGAGACCTGAGCAACAACCAGATTGCTGAGATCGCACCCGATGCCTTCCAGGGCCTCCGCTCCTTGAATTCCCTGTAAGTTGAGGACCGAGGTCTGCTGTGCTTTGTAGCTGACCAAGTTCCTCGTGGCTCAGAGTCCTATCTTGGACACAGGGCAGCACTGACACATGACTGCATGGCCTAGCGGCCTGACCAGTGACATGGATGGACATCTCACTGCCAGGGAAGAAAGGAGACTGTCAGCTTGCTGCTTCCATGCATGCTTTCTTTTGGAGTAGAGCCCAAGATGATAAGGCCAACTGTGATCAGTGCCCATGAAGCTGTGTAGTGCACAACCCACACAGCTGTGCAGCATACAACCCACACAGCTGTGCAGTGCACAACCCACACAGCTGTGCAGCACACAACCCACACAGCTATGCAGTGCACAACCCATATAACTGTGCAGCACACAACCCATACAGCTGTGCAGCACACAACCCATACAGCTGTGCAGCACACAACCCACACAGCTGTGCAGGGCAGTGTGAGTGTGAGCCACTGTCACTGGCTGAAATGATCAGACTTTGTGTGGCCTGTTCTGTGGGGCTTTTTGGTTTTTGGCTTTTTGGTTTTTTTAGTGTTTTTTTTTCTTTAAACATGAGTATAGTTATCTTACATTAGGCCAATGCAGTTTAGAGGTGATAATAACCCATTTCAATGAATTCCTGTCACTCCTGGGGGCAAGGCCACTTTTCTGCTAAGAAATTGTATGCTGGGATCAAACACATGAGCCCATTGTCTATGTCTGCCGTAGTCAGCCCAGCCTTGTCTCTCTGCCCAGTTTCTCCCTCTGGTCCCTCTCTGCCCTGCAGTTCCTGGCATAGTTCAGCTCAGGGCAGGCCAGGTTAGACATCTGACCAAGTCTTGAGTCTGGTGGCTGTCCTCCCCCATTCAAGTCACCTTCACTGTGCTCCATGTGGACCCTCATGGCCCTCACCGCGGGGCCTATACCCTTGCCATGGCCTCCTCTGGGAAGAACCTCCAAGACATATTTGAGGAGCAACATGCAGGGTTTTCACTCTGACTGCCACACTGAGGACAAAATGCACGCTCCTCGCTCCTCCAACCCCCCCCCCCCACAGTGCTTCACTATCTGCCTGAGTACACCCCTGTCTGCATTTTTTTAAAATACTGCGTTCCCCCCTCCCTCTCATTATATATAGGATTCATTCATGCTCAGTGTGGGAAACTTTGCAAATATCAAAGTATAAAAATACACCGCTTGCAATCCCACCACCTACCACATGTGCTGTCTGCCGGTCTATTTTTTCCCCATATCTCTCTGAAAATGTGTTCATCCTTTCTGCCCGGAGACTGTCTCTCCTTTAAATCTGAGACTCAGTGACTTTATGTGAGGCCGCTTGGAAGGGCACCTCTGCAGACCTCCGTGGAGTTCACTGGGGTGGGAGTGGGCAGAGGGGTAGGCACAGTAGTAACATTGCAGCTGCCGAATCTAGCCCTCTGGAGAGGGTATCTTCCTGCCCCCTAGAGACAGGCCTCTTAAAGACTCATTACTGCTACCTGCTGGCGAGCTGCTATAGTAACCATATTGGTGGAAAGCCTTCCTGTGAAAGGCCTGTGGGCCCCGCAGAGCCCTGCTGAGGCTTGGCTAAACTGCCCTCTGACTTTCCCTTTCTGTTGCCTTTTCTTCAGGGTCCTCTACGGCAACAAGATCACGGACCTGCCGCGCGGTGTGTTTGGAGGCCTATACACCCTCCAGCTGCTGTAAGAACAGTTCTGGGAGGCCCTCTGGCTTCCCAGAGACACAAACCCCAGCTCTCTGCTCTCTGAGATAGGTTGCAGATGCTGTCTGATGATATTCTTAGCTTTGGCGTTGGTAGAAGTTAGGGTCTGTTAATACAGCCCCAATGTTTGGCCTGGTCGTACCCAGGGGCGTCAGGTCAGGTACTGAGGTGGGAAGTGGATGGCTCTTCAGGGAACAGTCCAAGAGAATTTGTCCCTGGGTCTTCACTATTCCGGCTCTCCTCAGTCATCAAGTTCTAGTCAGCAAATAGCCCTGCAGCATCTTTAACCCTGTGGCTTTTTCTGGAAGCTTCAGTTCATACCACACTTGGGGACAAGACTCTGAGCTAGGACATGAAGACAGTCTGCCCCAGTGAGGCTATGGGGTCAGATGTGGAAGCAGAGGTGGGCTCAGTGCTGCTTGTTAAGTCTCAGGATCCAGAGGCTTGTGAGATGTGACCTGTGCTTCTGGGCTCTTGGGAACAGAGCTATCTCTTGTAGGGGTCCCCAGGTCAGCTCTGCCTCCTGGAATCAAGAGAATTCAGGTCAGGAATCTAGACCTAGTTGGTACTATATCAAAACACCCCTGTGTATGCATGGGGACCCCACAGGATCACGGAAGGAGGAATCCCTCTGCCCCTGCATTCTCCTACGTCAATTCAGAGATGTAGCATGCAGACAGAGAAACTGAAAACAGTGTGGGGTGGCCTGAGGCCGCCAGTGTCCAGGGCCAGGATGGTGATGGTGCAGGCTGTGTGAGGGTCAGACCTTGTCACTCTTACCTCCCAGCCTGTCTCTGCTCCCAGGCTTTTGAATGCTAACAAGATCAACTGCATCCGGCCGGACGCCTTCCAAGACCTGCAGAACCTCTCTCTGCTCTCCCTGTATGACAACAAGATCCAGAGTCTCTCCAAGGGCACCTTCACCTCGCTGCGGGCCATCCAGACGCTGTGAGCACCCCTTTCCCTCTTTCTTGCTCCCCCAGCAGGGGAGCCTATGGTGGTTACAACCCTGGAGTCCACGTAGCTGCCTCCCCTGGGCTACTGTGCACCCTGAGGTGGCTTCCCACTGAGGACAGACATCTGCAGACTCTGGATGGACAGATGATCCTAGGTCACATGACCCTGGGTCACATCCCAGTGAGGGATCTTATTGACCCGGTGACTCTGGGACAAGTTCATTACTTCTCCGGGCCTTCCTTTTATCTCTCCATAAAATGAGGGCATATTAAGCCGGGCGGTGGTGGTGCACGCCTTTAGTCCCAGCACTCGGGAGGCAGAGGCAGGCGGATCTCTGTGAGTTCGAGACCAGCCTGGTCTACAGAGCTAGTTCCAGGACAGGCTCCAAAGCCACAGAGAAACCCTGTCTCGAAACCCCCCCCCCAAAAAAAAAATGAGGGCATATTCATAGAGTTAAGAGATTCACGGATCTTTACATATTGATAAGCTCACGGAAAGGCTGGCTAAATGCCAGCTGGAGTTCACTAATAGCAACGATAATAGTGTCTGTGGATTCTAAACCATGTTTCCATGTTGACAGCTCTATGTTCTCAAGGATGGCATGCCATTTAATCGGCAATATCTTTTTCTTTTCTTGGTCGTTCATTCAGTAATAGCACATCTGGAGAGTCAGGAGGAAAACAGGGAAGCAGAGAGCACCGAATCTAGTCAATGGTTGTACTCCCTCGCTGTGGAGAGCTGTGCTCCCTCCTTGTGGAGAACTGTGTTTCCTTCTCTGTGGAAAGCTGTACTCCCTTCTCTGTGGAGAGCTGTGCTCC
>NC_022015.1:69095804-69109987 GCF_000317375.1 Microtus ochrogaster | reverse complement strand
TCCCTGTGGAGAGCTGTGTTCCCTTCTCTGTGGAGAGCTGTGCTCCCTCCCTGTGGAGAGCTGTGTTCCCTCCCTGTGGAGAGTTGCAAGCACAGCAGAAGCAGTACAGTGAAGCCCCGAGTGGGTCATCACCAGCTTTAACTCCTCCCCAGTTTTGCTTGACTCCACATCACCTTTTCCATGCCACCCAAACTGTTTGGAAGCAAATGCCAGTCATCATCTCTCCTCTGTTCCTGGCCTCTGAATCTCTGAAAGGCAGAGATTTAAGGATGTCTTGTGTGCTGAAGTGTTGGTCCCCACTTTTTTGGGGGGAGAGCTGAAAACTGCAAGCTACAATGCTGGCTGGAAGAGTCACTGGGCAGAGTCTCCTGAGGGTATCTGCTTATTTTAAAATGTGTCTACAAGGGTTGGGGGTCATAGTTCAGGACCAAAGCGCTTGCCTCACATGCATGGAGCCCAGGTTCTACCTTCAGCGCCACAAAATGAACAAAACCTGCAAGGCTGTGAGTGTGTCTAAAAAGTTAATAACTAATTCTTTTATATCATCAAGCATTTTTTTATCATCAAGCATTTAAATCAGTATTTGAATTCTACCTGTCTCATATATGTTAGATAATTTTTCATTCTCTTTTGGAATCAGGATTTGATGTGGCCTATACAATGGACTGGTGTGTTTAAGGCATCTTTGTTTCCACCTGTGCATTGGTCTCTCCTGATGTGGCAGATGCCTCTGATGAGGGAAGACTTACTTTGGCTCATACAGAGGCTCAAAAAAGCTTGTTTTGTTTGAGAGTTCACGGTTCAGTCCATGGCCACTTGGTCCTTGTGTGTAACTTCATTGGAGATGGGAAGATACAGCAGAGGAACTTCTTCAGGATGGAGAAAGAGGGAGGAAGAGGAGGAGCAGGAAGAGGAGAGGATGAGAAGAGGGAGAGACAGACACAGAGAGAGAAAGAGAGAGAGAGATGTGTTTAACTTGTCCTATTACCAATAAAGACGTGGGAGTCAAATATTGGGGTAAAACCTGATAGATGAGAGAAGCGGCAGGGGGCAACCAGCTGACCTCTCCACACCTTCCAGATGGACGGGATGGTGAAATCTCTAAGTCCCTCCCTACTCCTTCCTGTGCATCTTCTCTACCCATATTCCTGGCTTCTCTATAGCCAATGCCAGCTCTGCCCCAACTCAAGGTTGACTTTATGAATACAGTCTCTGGGTGTTGCATTGTGATCCGCTATCCCTCAGCAAGAGAGAGGATGCCCTAGGAAGCTAGTGAAATGGTTTGGCACTGTCACCAAAACTGATGTCTTGAGTTCAGTCCCTGGGACCCACCTGGTAAGAGAGAACTGAGTCCTACAAGTTGTCCTTTGACCTACACAAACATGTTATGACATATGTGCCCCTCCAAATAAATAAGTTTAGTTTTAAAATAAGCAGATACCCTCCTCAGGAGACTCTCCCCAGTGACTCTTCCAGCCAGCATTGTAGCTTGCAGTTTTCAGCTCTCCCCCCAAAAAGTGGGGACCAACACTTCAGCACACAAGCCTGGGAACATTTCCCATGGAAGTAAGATGTCCTCCATTGCCTTTATTCCCTGTCATTCCTTCACTGGTGACACTCCAGCATTTGCTCTGTCATGTTGGAAAACAGCATCTCTGTGGGACCAAGGCACAAATTCCCTGGTCTCTCTATGTCCTTCTAGAGCAGTGGTTCTCAACCTTCCTAATGCTGCGACCCTTTAATATAGTTCCCCATGCTGTGGTGACCCCCAGCCATGAAACTATTTTCACTGCTACTTCAGAACTGTAATTTTGCTACTGCTATGAATCGTAATGTAAATATCTGATATGCAATCCCTGTGCAAGGGTCGGTTTGACCTCCTAAAGGAGTTGTGACCACAGGTTGGGGACAAATGTTCTAGACTGAACATTGGATCTAGGAGCTTGTCCAGGTTCAGGTTTGATTAGCTGACTGACAGGTGGTTTCTTGGCAAGAGGATTTGGAAAGCATTAGGAATCTGTGTAGTTGCCTCCTTTTTTTTTTTTTTTTTTAAATGAAGCAACCATTGACCTTCTCCATGGTGATCAACTTCATTGTCTACCTGACTGGATTTAGAATCGCCATGGAAACACACTGCTAGATTCGTCTTTGAAGGCCTTTCCAGAAAGGTTTAGCTGAGATGGGAAGCCCCACCCTGACTGTGGCTGACGTTCATCTTTGCTTCTTTACTTCCGGTGACCCCAACTCTCTTTTGATCTTTCCACTGCCGTACCGCCCCACCAGTGTGGACTCTGTCTTTTCTTAGACCCATGGGTAGAAGGATGCTGGCTACTTTGTCACAGCAGGGAGAAGAGCCACCAAATACAGCCTCTGTGCCCGCTAATGCATCCGGGTCCTGAAGGGGTGGTGCTGGGACTCCGTCTTTCACATTCTCTGCTGCTGCTGCTGCTGTGTTCTGTCATTAATCAAGAGAACTCCCCACACAGAGAGGTCCACCTACTACCTGCTTAACTTCAGCTTCTCTGCCCCCTCCTCCCTACTCACTGGGGCCTGGCTTCTGTGGTTGGGGCGGTCCCTGCTGGGGCTGCCTCAGTGTTAGGCAACATCTGTGTGAGTCTGAGCAGGTGGAGTTACAGCGATGACACCCACTCTCTGGGGACTCAGCTCAGCAAGTCGATGTCAGCTACAATGACAAACTCATTAAGCTCACGCATACACCTGCAGCCTGGCTCCTGTTAGTTAATTGACTTACTGGCGGTGAGAGGCATAACCCATCCAGGGGGAACTTCACTGAGCATGTGGAATTAGAGGTTACGGGGAGAGGTGGGTAAGATTGTTGTGTCCCGTGACTGGCAGCGTCTCTGGCAGAAGCCTGCTAAGGAGATGGGGATGGACTGGAGGGACTCATGTTCTTTGTATGCCATATCTTGCTCAATAACAGTGACCCCATGAAGGCAGGGCCTGTAGACTGTATTTTTATTCACAAGGAACTTGAGATGGAGGCAGTCCTGAGACCCCCACAAGGTTGAACAATAACAAGCCCTATCATTTAAAAACCAGGTAATTTCCTCAATTGTACTTCAGCGGAACTGGCTCCAGGAATGGCCGCAACGCAAAACCAGACTGCCTTAAACACCTGCTCATATTAACAGAATCATGATTTGGAACAAGAGCAAAATATGTAAGAACCTAAGCTACGGTCATCTCCTCTTCCTAGAGCCAGGGACCAGTGCACTACCCTGGCTGAGTGAGGAAGTAAATCCACCGTCCTGTGGGCTGCTTGATTGATCCACAGCACCTGTGTGTGAACTGCAGAGCTGCAGTTTTGCTCCCCCCCCCACAACAGCAAACAAAACACTGCATGCCGAGTGTCCCGGCTGCTCTCTAGGCTGGAGACCAAGAGTCAGACTCAGCCTGAGAAACAGATAGAGATGCTGACTCAAAATTCAAACTAACAAACCAATACAGCCTCACGGAGGTGTGACTTTACATGCCTAAAGCCTCTAAGCGAGCAGTTCAGTGACCGAGTAAGTCCGCAAAGCTGCTCACAGTCCAGGGACGGAAGGTCTCCACCAGGCTCCCTGGTCCCTTGTACCCATTCCCAGACCCGCCCCAGACAATCCCTGGACTGTTTTCCAATCTGGGGACTGCCTGTTTCTGACCATGGCACACAATGGGCCACCTTTCCTAACTGACCTCTTTCATGTAGTGTAATGTTTTGGGTTTTTTGCATCCTGTTGGGTATTTCATCCTTGATCTGACTGACAAGAAAACAGAGGCAGAGGAGTGGCTTTTGTTATCGACAGTAACGTTCCAGGGTATCAGAGTCACTGTGTCTTGGTCACCCCACCCGGCTGAAGTACATTTGGGTCCTTTCTCAGGAGCACTTCCCGGAAGTTGACTTACAGCTCCCCATCCGTCAGTGCTTTCATTTCTCTCGAGTCACTGGGGCACAGAGTGAGTTCACTGTTAGTCTAGAAGCTGAGCTGTAGCATCGGGCCCTCCCTCCACCACAGTGTCATGTGACAAGGCTCCTATCCAGATCCCTTACAACCTCGCCAACAATCTGCCTTGTCTTTTGCTTGAAATTATCTGATTATGACCATGCAGTGGGTATGCAGTGAGGCCTCACTGTGGCTTTAAACCCAGAATTTCCTTAATGGTGAATGTGGTAGACCAGCATCTGTCCCCAGAGACTCTCCCTGCCACTTCTTACACGTGAAGAGCTGTCTGCCTTTCCACGGTCAAAATGTTTGCTGCAATCAGGTGTAGCCACAGGGGCACATGTGTCCGGGTACGCCTTTAATACTGAAGAATGTCCTGTCCGCTCCAGCTGCCTGCCACTTGAAATCGTTAGAGACATCCATCTGAGGCTGGGGCATTGCTCAGTGGTAGAATACTCAGCTAGCTTTGCTCAAAGCCCCTGGCGAGTTCTCTGGCACAGCACGCACACATACACACAAATCCAACCGATGTCAAAACTTAAGTTTGCATTGAAATCACTTGCCCCATGTTCTAGGTTGTTTTATACTAAAAAACCTTGCACACTGCCGCACCAATTAACCGGTCTCACTGATTGTAAAGGGGATCTGCCCTGGTCATGTACAGGGGAGCATCAATCCAGCTGAGGCACAGTTCTAGGGTGCAGGTGGGGGTGAAGGGAAGCTGGGAGGCCCCTGAGCAACCCCCGAATCCTGCCTTGTTTCAAGCGGTCCAGGCTACCTGGCAAGTCAAGTTCACATTCTCTTGCTCACTGAGTGGGATACAGAGGCAGGGAAGGGACCTGGAAATAAGAAGAGCCAGGAATCAAAAAAAGGCAAGGGTGAGAAAGCTGGGCCAATGTAAGCCCTGGTCAGCATCCCAAACCAGGGCCAAAGACTGGACATAGGTGATGGACGGGAGAGAGGTTGTCCAAAGTACGGATTGAGCTGGGTACAGACCCTGGACCAGGGTCTCACTTAGGTTTTGAGAGCTATGCAGTTCCTAGAATGGGCTAGGCTGTGCTAATAAGCAATATATATATAGCTTGGATGATGGCACTCAGGTGGAGATGTGGCCCTGCCCTGACCCTATGGCCCTCCACCCCTAGTTCTATATTGTGTATACAAGTTCTAGCTCAAGGGTGACAGCTAGGACAGGGACAGGGAATGTTCATCCTGACAGCCCTCTGCAGACATGCCCAGTGGGATGGTGCCCAGACGGGTAAGCAGGTCTGCTGATGGCATGGTTCAGGAGTGGTGGAGCTGCACAGGAGGGTGACTTGGTGGTTAGAAGTTGCTCAGACTGCTCTCACAGAGGACTGGAGTTCAGTTTTCATCACCCCACCCCAGGCAACACACACCACCTCTGACCCCCTCTGGTACCTGCGCTCATGTGCATATGACCCGCAGACATACACAAGCATATAATTAAAAAACGAAATCTTTTTTTAAAAAAAAAAAGAACTGGCAGCTGGCTTGCTAGGGTAATATGAATGCTAGCAGCCACCACTGTGAGCTGCTCCCCACACCTTCACGTCACCTGCTGGTGACACAGGCAGCTGGCAGGGAGCTGAATGAATCTCTAGAGCAGCTAGCAGGCTGCTTGCTGTTCTTTCCTGGGGTGAGAGACAGCTAGAACCCTGACAAGGAAAGGCAATACTATTGCTTGGGGTGGCGTGGTGATTCCAGGTGCAGCTGCCATGCAGACAGACCCAGCCTCACCACCCTGGCCCTATTGCACTTGAGGATGGTGGCTGTAGGCATTGGGCTGTCTGAGGCTGCAGGAGAGAAAGAGACCCAGACGGTGGCTATGGGGAGGCTCAGAGGCCAAGTTTGGCTTGGCGTTCTGTCGCCTCAGCTTCTTCTTCAGGAAGGATCAGGTTGGCCTGTCAGTCTCTCCATCCCCTCTCCCTTCACTCATGCTCACGAGATATCCAAGTCAAAGGAGGGAGGGGAAACTGGAAAGACGGGACAGAGAGGTTTGGAGGGGAGTGAGGCTGGCTCTGCAGGAAGGAGCCCTTCTCCGATGGACTGGCAGAGGGACGCACACTGACAATTCTCTATGCCACATTTCTCTCATGGCCGGCTCTGTCCTACCTGAGGCCACCAGCTCTGATTCAGCCCCAAGTGGTTACAAAGCCTGGCCTACATATAGGTCAGCGGCCCTGGTCTCTGACAGCCCATGTTTCCCTTTAAACAGGCATCTGGCCCAGAACCCTTTCATCTGTGACTGTAACCTCAAGTGGCTGGCAGACTTCTTACGGACCAACCCCATTGAGACAAGCGGGGCCCGCTGTGCCAGCCCCCAGCGCCTGGCCAACAAGCGCATTGGGCAGATCAAAAGCAAGAAGTTCCGCTGCTCAGGTAAGGGCCACGTGCATGTCTCCAGTAGGCTTGGGGACCAGCAATGTGTTCTGGTGGCCTTAATGGAGAAGTCCTCAGGCACTTTTGAACTGGCTGGTTGGAGCTTGGATGGGATGGTTCCTCTGCCTTGCCCCTCACTTAGCTACAGCCTGGGGGAAGTAGGCTTGCTGAAGCTGTGGAGGGAGACCTCTGCTCCCAGGTCAGCTCTGCTGTGACACTGTGTCCAAGGCCTAGGAAGCATCTCAGTGAGGTAGGCGACTCCTCCAGACCTGAGATGCAGCCCGCTCGGCATCTGTCAGTGGGCAGTTTGGTCCTGGAGCCTAGTGCCACCCAGGCTCAATCCTATCCACAAGGTCAGCACAATGACTGCCTGCATTGTGAAAGCGGAAGATTTAGGGGTGCTCCTCAGCACTGGCCTGGGAACATGTGTGCTCTGGAGTAAGGGCTTCTACACATAGAGGTGGGCTAGGCAAAGGCAGTTCCACACTGGGCCCCAGTTGCATTCCTGGGGTGCCTCCCAAGGGAAATGGGGCTGACCCAGCTGATTCTATATTCTGATGCATTTGCTTCTTTTCCCCAGCCAAAGAGCAGTACTTCATTCCAGGTAGGAGAGTGGGAGACAAAGACCAGCTTGGGGTAGGGGCGGGAATGGGGGCTGTGGAGGGAAGGCTGTGGAGGTGGGGGCTTGGGGACCCTCAAATGCTTGGAGCCCACTCAGGCCCTCAGCCCTGCCACCCGCTCACTCTAGGGACGGAGGATTACCACCTGAACAGCGAGTGTACCAGCGATGTGGCCTGTCCCCACAAGTGCCGCTGTGAGGCCAGCGTGGTGGAGTGTTCCAGCCTGAAGCTCTCCAAGATACCCGAGCGCATCCCCCAGTCCACGGCTGAGCTGTGAGCACCTGAGCTGCCCACCCTCCCCTCAGCCCGGCACCCACTGACCCACCTGGGTCTACTTAGGGCTCCTCTCCAAACCAGCTCTGTGTGGGGGATCATGGGAGACACCGGCTGGAGCATGCCGGCTGATGGCTTTGGCAAGATGTAGCCCTCATCCATGACTCCTGCTTCCCGCTCCTTGACGGGTCTTTGACATCCAGGGCTGGTCACCAGCCTGAACCATGAGTGGCTTTCCTTAAGGGTGATTCTTTAAGGAGACATGAATCACTGTCTCAACCTCAGGTTGAAGTCATCCCTCAACCAGTTTTCCTTTATCTAAACGTATGACTTTGTGTGCCTTTTCCTACACACATTTGTCTTGTATGTAAGCAAGTCTTCATTACTTTTGTTCCATTTGTCCATTGTGTGTGTGTGTGTGTGTGTGTGTGTGTGTGTGTGTGTGTGTTCATGCCACCAAGCCTGTGTGATCAGAATCAGCTTTTGGGGGACAGTTCTCTCCTATCATGTAGAAGAGGACAGGACTCAAACATTCCGAGCTGGTGGCAGGCACCTCTGCCACTAGAACACTGTGCTGGGCTTTCATTGCATTTTGTTTAAGACAGGGTTTCTCTGTGTAGCTCTGGCTGTCCTGGAACTCAGTCTGTACACCAGGTTGGCCTCAAACTCAGAGATCCGCCTGCCTCTGCCTCCCGAGTACTGGGATTACAGGTGTGTACCACCACCACCTGACTTTTCATGACATTTTTAATGTTAAAAATATACCTTATTGGCCGCCCCTCGTTTGCCCAGTGCCAGGTCCAGCTTTCTTTTTGAAATGATTTCAGTCAGCCTACTTTGCACCCCATAATCTCAAAGTGAAAGGCATAGCCAGGTCGACCCTATGTGTGTGTGTTTCTCCCATTGCTTGTCTTCCACAGACGACTGAACAACAATGAGATTTCTATCCTAGAGGCCACGGGGCTGTTTAAGAAACTCTCACACCTGAAGAAAATGTGAGTTTCCCGTTGGTGGGACAGTGCCCATCAAGATGTTGGCATGGGATAAGAAGGAAAAGACTAGGGTGCAGAGCGCCCCCTGGGGGCAGGGGTGGGGTTCCTACATCTGTAGGTGATGGCTACAGTAAGGGAGGGAGGGGTGCCTGGGTGCAGGGGACCCACAGTTCTCCCCTCTTTCCTCTCCCAGTAACCTGAGCAACAACAAGGTGTCAGAAATCGAAGATGGGACGTTCGAGGGTGCTTCATCTGTCAGTGAGCTGCACTTGACCGCCAACCAGCTGGAGTCCATCAGGAGTGGCATGTTCCGTGGTCTAGATGGCTTACGGACTCTGTGAGTGGGTGGAGCTAGAGGCACCAAGACAAGGGACAGCATGGGCCTCTGCACTAAAGAGAAATAGCCTACTCCTAGTCCCATTGGCAGGAGAGCGGGACCCCTGATGAACCTGTCTGATAGGACAGATGATCTCCTGGCTGTAACTGTTGTGAGGCCCATCCTCTTGTTCTTGGGATGAGGAGGTAAAGGGATTGGAACCCCCCATCAGTCCCCTGTGGTCAAGGCTTCTGGGATACAGGTGTCACGTGCTTAGAAGTGACCAGAACAACTACAAGAGAGGTGGCTAGCTATGAGGGGATCCCAGCGAGGTGACTTGGTATGTGTAGATGTCAGAGCAGAGATGTCCACCATCCCTCGAAATTCTGGACTGTGACTTGGAGCCAGACAGAGTGCTCCAGGCCTTGGGAAGCCACTAGGGTCTTATGGTCATCACCCTCCATGACCACTGCAGGGAGCTCCCTCCAGGTAGCGCTGGCTTGTCAGTGTCCAGGAGAGAGGCCACATCCCTGTTGGTCTCCACAGATGTCCCTGTGTATGCTGTCCATCTCAGAGCCACCTGCGGCTGTGGGACACACTCCATTCCAACTCATCTTAGCTGCCGATGGGTAGTGGCTGCCGTACTGGAGATCAGCTCTCAGAGCCACCTGCCTGGGTTGAAGTCCCTGTCAGGCATGCAGCATAGTTAGCTCTGTCTTCTGGTGCTGGTGACTTGTCAATGCACATGGGACGCCTGGGGAGTTTTGGGAAAGCGGGGCCAGTCGAGCACTCTTTCTCAGCTTGGTCTTTCCCTGTGTTTCCAGTCTGTATTTCCAGTCTGCTCCTGTTTGGCTAGTCCCCTCTCTCTTACATCTGCCCAGTTCTTCTCAGGTCCTGGGAGAGACTGAACCAGTCACTTGTATTCTTTCTGAGGGAGGCTCAGTGTGGACACGGGGCAGCAAAAACCCAGGAGGGACTGTGAAGTGCCTAGACCCTCAGTACCACCCACAAATGACCAGCGTCACAGGTGTGGGTAGCTGCCCTTCTCATGCTTTATCTACATATATTTTTATACATACAAACATATATGTGCACACACATGGATCACTACAGATAGACCATCACGATGGTCTATGCCACACACATAGCCAGTTTCTCCAAAATTATCATTATTATCTCTATTATTAATATTATTAGCATAATAAGAACATCTAATCAGCAGTGCAGAGTGGCACACACCTTAATCCCAGCACTCTTGAGGCAGAGGCAGGCAGTTCTCTCTGAGTTCAAGGCCAGCCTGGTCTGCAGAGTGAGTTCCAGAACAACCAGGGCTATGCAAACAAACCCTGACTCAAAGCAAAGCAAAACAAAACAAAACAAAAACATCTATCTAATCACGGGATGAGAGAGAGAGAGAGAGAGAGAGAGAGAGAGAGAGAGAGAGAGAGCTCAGTGGTGAAAAGCATACATTGCTCTTGCAGAGGACCAGAGTTTGATTCCCAGTATCCATAACAATAGCTCACAGCCACCTGTAACTCCAGTTCTGGGGGATCCAGTGACCCCTTTTGGCCTCTGTGAGCAGTTACATACATGTGGTGCAAATAAATTCATGCAGGCAAATACACATAAACACATTTCTTAAAAAAGATTATCTAGGACTGGAGAGGTGGCTCAGTGGTTAAGAGCATTGCCTGCTCTTCCAAAGGTCCTGAGTTCAATTCCCAGCAACCACATGGTGGCTCGCAACCATCTGTAATGAGGTCTGGTGCCCTCTTCTGGCCTGCAGGCATACACACAGACAGAACACTGTATACATAATAAATAAATAAACATTTAAAAAAGAGATTATCTAACATAAGTTACAACTCCTTAGCAAAATTTTAAGTACATATATGGTATTGTTTGCTAATGATGCTGCACTGCACTGAAATTATATACATCACAATGTATAATATATAAACACATGTATGTTTATACACTGGAATTTTTTGGCACTATTTATTCTGTATAAATGAAATTATACATATGTATCATAATGAATAATATATAAACACATATGTAAGCTATATATAAACATATTTTTTTCCTTCTCCTCTTCCTCTTCGTCCTCAGCAAGGTCTCCCTGTGTAACAAGTTAATCTTGAATTTGTGATCCTCTTGCCTACGTCCCCCAAGTTCTGTGATTATAAGCTTATGCCACCATACCCGCTCCCAGATATGTTTTAATAGAAACCTGCAATAAATTGTGTTTAGTAACCTGCTTTTCCCTCCAATATGGACCCTTTCATATATCACAGAATTTCTCTAAAACATAATTCTCTGAGCCGGGTGGTGGTGGCGCACGCCTTTAATCCCAGCACTTGGGAGCAGAGGCAGGTGGATCTCTGTGAGTTTGAGGCCAGCCTGGTCTACAAGAGCTAGTTCCAGGACAGGAACCAAAAGCTACAGAGAAACCCTGTCTCGAAAATCCGAAAAAAAAAACCCATAATTCTCTGTAATTACCACTCAGGCCGTTTTGCATTCTGTATTTTGAGAAAAGCTGTGATTACCAGCTTTGTCCCGAATCTGGGCACCTCCCTGAGTATTCAGGCGATGAAGTCCTGAAAGTGGACCGGCCGACGGGAGCAGAGAGGCCTTTGTAGACAGCCTGGGACAGCTCAGCAGACACACTTCCTGAGAGGCCCGCCCTGGTCTTACCAGCGTGTGTGGAAGTGCCCATCTTCCTGCTTTCGCCTATGCTGGCCATATTATGACCGCATTATGACCATGATGTTTTGATTTCTTCTCCAATCTGACAGACGGAAACTTGATGTTATTTAGGTGTCCTTGATTCCTGGTTAATCAGTCTGACCTGCTCCAAGGGTGTCCACAGTCCCTTGAAATGTCCCTCACAATCTCCTGTCCTGTGCTGGCTTGCTTTCTGCTTTCATTTTTGGTCGGGGATGGGAATTAAAGGGGTCTTGGACAGTGAGTAATGGGGACAGGGCGTTGTTCCAGACAGCAATGAGGAAGACAGACGCCCTAGAATGACATCCTAGCTGGGCCAGGTGTGCCTGTCCATAGGCCACAGGGGTCCCTGAGGAGATGGCCTGGGGCTAGGGGACACCCTCTGAGGAGTTCTCCATCTTCTCCCGTCACCCCTCCCCCAGGATGCTCAGGAACAACCGCATCAGCTGCATCCACAATGACAGCTTCACGGGACTGCGCAACGTGCGGCTCCTGTCACTGTACGACAACCACATCACCACCATCTCCCCTGGAGCCTTCGACACCCTTCAGGCCCTGTCCACACTGTAAGTCTCAGCCTTGGAGGACAGGCAGGTTGGTGGCTCCTGCAGGGGGAGCCTACCTACCGTCCTAGGTGGGGATCTTCTCGGGTCTTACACTTGAAGACTCCTTTAGAGGGGGCACGGGTCCCTCTTGTTCCTTCCACTGCTTGTTCTGTCTCTGGTCCTAGAAGCTGGTCACCTAGGAGGTGATTAGCTGTCTCGCTGTGTGGCCAGGAGAGAACCCCACCAGGTTCACTGAGATTGGCGTAAGTACCCTCATGACCACACTCCCCATCTCTTCCAGAAACCTCCTGGCCAACCCATTCAACTGTAACTGCCAGCTAGCCTGGCTGGGTGACTGGCTTCGGAAGAGAAAGATTGTGACGGGGAACCCACGCTGCCAGAACCCCGACTTCCTACGGCAAATTCCCCTGCAGGATGTGGCCTTCCCTGACTTCAGGTGTGAAGAAGGTAACATGTGGGTCATCCAGCAGGGAAGCTGGGCAGGCAGCACCCTACTGGCCCCTGGGGAGGGAATAGGAGACGCTGACCCTGGAGCTGCTTCTGTGTAGTCAACAAAGCGGAGGGAGAACAGAAGAAGGAAATAAACATGACTTCTTATCCCATCACACAAACAGAAAACACAGTAACTCCTCAGTATTTTTTTCCTTATGGAAATGTGTTTAGCTCAGACACCAGCTCCAGGGGCCTGGGGCCAAGACGTCTTTCAGAGCAGGAATCGCCTGAGTCGGATTCCCCGCTCGCCAAAGACTTGGTCATCCTGGCCCCCTGAGCTCCTCGTCTCTCCGTGTCCACAGCCGTCTTCCCCTTCCAGCAGATGTAGCTTTTCCTTCAGTTCTTTCTAAGCACCACACACCAAGGTTCCTGCTGGAAGCAGATTTTTCCTGGGGTAACCAGCAACTGTGTCCCTCCGTTGCCTCGTTCTTTGGTGTCTCAGCATGTCCTGCCATGGGGGCTTTTCTCAGGCTGGTGTCAGCTCTCAGCCCCCTCTGCTGCTGGACGCTGGATACAGGTCCCTGGTCTCCATACCTTTGCCCTCCTGCCGTTCAGATTGGACCTCTTCTCTGGAGTCACCCCAAACAGGCCGTGTAGATATGAGGGAAAGACAAAGGAACACCCCAATTTTCACAGCTCTAGTGTTTATCTAAAGAAAATCAGTAGATTTTTCTAAGAATAATTTTGTTTTCTTTTAAAATTTAAAATAAAGGGGGCCGGAGAGATGGCTCAGAGGTTAAGGGCATTGCCTGCTCTTCCAGAGTTCCTGAGTTCAATTCCCAGCAAACACGTGGTGGCTCACAACCATCTGTAGTGAGGTCTGGTGCCCTCTTCTGGCCTTCAGGCATACATGCAGAAAGGATATTGTATACATAATAAATAAATATTTAAAAAAATTAAAAAAAAAATCTCAAGCCAGAGAGAGACCATACCATGTAGGCTGAGACAGGAGAATAGAGAGTTCAAGGCCAACCAGGGCTCCAGAGCAAGACCAAGGCAAAAAAGAAAGGAAGGAAGTCACATATGGTTTACCCTTGTGTCTTGGTTCACACATGCATTTTATGGCTTAAATATTTTTGTTTGCTTGTTTGTTAGTTTTTTTCAATCCAACCCTGCATCTTGATTATAATCTCTTGCCACTTTTTTGTTTGTTTGGTTTTGATGTTTGGAGACAGGATTTCTCCGGGTTGCTCTGGCTGTCCTGGAACTCACTCTGGAGACCAGGCTGGCCTTGAACTCACAGAGATCCACCTGCCTCTGCCTCAGGAATGCTGGGATAAAGGGTGTGAGCCACCACCGCCTGTGGAAAATATTGTTTTACTTAGGAAACAGTCTGTTTGGGGCTGGGGATGTGGATCACTTGCCTTGCAAACATGACAACCTGACTTTCATCCCCAGAACCCATGTTAAAAAAAAAAGTCATATGGAGGTGTGGGAGGCTAGTGCTAGGAAGACAGAGATGGGAGGACTTCTGGGGCTCTGGGGCTCTCCGTCTAGCGAGCCTAGCCCTCCTAAAAGCCAAGGAATGATATCCAAGGTCATTCTCTGGCCTCCATGAGCAAGCCCGCCCCAGGTCTTACTTTGAAGACTCCTTCAGGGGAGACATGGGCCCTTCTTGTTCTTCCACTGCAAGCTGTCTCTGGTCCTCGAAGTTGGTTATTAGCTGTTCAGGAGTGTCAGATTGCTGTGTGGCCGAGAGAGAACTCTGCCAGGTTCACTGAGACTAGCGAAGTACCTTCATGATCATATTCCATATCTCTTCCAGAAAACTCCTGGCCAACCCATTCAGACGCATGTTTGTATACACACACACACACACACACACACACACACACACACACACACACACACAC
>NC_022015.1:69062593-69095559 GCF_000317375.1 Microtus ochrogaster | reverse complement strand
GCTAGTTCCAGGACAGGCTCCAAAGCCACAGAGAAACCCTGTCTCGAAAAAACCAAAAAAAAAAAAGAAAAATCACCCCTATACCACCTCCCCCTCCACCATCCCCAGCATGGGGCAGCATCTGTGGGCATTCTGCAGTGCTGTTTTTCAGACCCGCTACTGGGTGCCTATGAGAACACACTCAGGATTTTCAGGTCCCCTGCAAAAGCCTTTCACCACAAACCATCCTTCCCTAGATGAGCACTGAGCCATCCCCTTGTCAATTAATAAATTACCTCAACGGCAATTTCGCACTGTGCTCCTGGGAGCACCAACATAGGTAACTCCTTCTGTTCAGATGTGATGGTCCCTTTAGGACAACTTCCTAGGAGGGAAAAAATGTGTGAACATTTTTTTGAGTGTTTGCTGCTTTGAGGCAGTGGGGCCCAGTGGCCAGGAGAACAGCTTCCAGAGGCTGTCTGCCTGGAGCCCTGTCCCACTGCTGCCTTCAAGGCTAGGGGACTTTGCAGAGTTACATGACCACTCTGGATTAGGTTCCATCATGTCTAAAAGGTGTCCACTCTAGTGCATCTGCTTGATGGTGTTTTGAGGACTCAGTGAGTTCTTCGTGATGCCGTGTCTGAACGCGGTCAGCCCCTATAACCGAGTCACTGTCAGCAGAGGGTACATGCTGTCGTTCCGTGGTCTCAACAACTCTGACCAGGACCATTGGCTCTCCTGCACCCCATTATAAGAAAGGAAGACACACAGAGGGCTCTTTGCTGGAGAATGATGGATGAAGGGTTCGCTGGTCTGCATCTGCCAGGCTTGGGCCTCACCCTAAGAGGCCTCATCAGCTTGAGGACAAGTCATTTATCCTGCCCAGATGTCAGTGAAAGAGAAAACTATTCGCCCTCTGCATCCACAGGATGCCAGAGTTGGCCAGCTGCTACACTGAGTGCTGGGCCTGACCAGTGCATCCTGAGGGGTGACAGGGGCACCCTTTGCGGTGTCACCAAGGGGAGCATGCTCTACACAGTGCCAGGGAGTGTCTGGTGCTCAAGAGGTAGTAGTCATGTCTCCTCTGGGACCACCTTCGGTCTGAGGTGGGAGAGATTACCTGGATCTGTTTTAACCTGGAAACTTTCCCAGAAGGGAGTCTCAGGGACTTTCCCAATGATACCAGGCCCCTGACTGACCAGGATGTCACACCTTCCTTCCCAGGTCAGGAGGAGGTGGGGTGCCTGCCCCGCCCCCAGTGCCCCCAGGAGTGTGCCTGCCTAGACACTGTGGTCCGGTGCAGCAACAAGCACCTCCAGGCGCTGCCCAGGGGCATCCCCAAGAACGTCACAGAACTGTGAGTAGCCCCAGACTTGCAATCTGTTGGCCTGTGAAACAGGACCCATGGGACCTGGCGGTGGGAGGAGACGCTGGCCTACCCAAAGGAGGGTTAGCCCAGAAAGGCTCCAGCATGGCTTCCACCTTCCCCTGTCTCTTCTCTATAGTTACCTCATGACAAATTCATGGTAAGGGCTCTGCTTTCAAAAAATAACATTGCTTTCCCCGCTTCACAATGTTTATGGGGAAGACATCGTTAAGGTCTATAGATGCAATGTTCCTTACCTGGGTCAAGTCTGGTCTCCACAACAAATCCCTTTTTGGCGGGAGATGTTTCCTCTTTGAACCATCACAAATAGCACCTAAGTGTAGATCCTTTAGTGATGCTTTTACTCCAGAGGCACTGGGTGCACAGGACTCTTGCTGCCTTGGCCTAGTGGCCTCTCAAGAAAAGCTGTGTCCCTTTCACTCTCTCGCCAGCTGCATGCAAAGGTGGCCTGGCCCTCGCATCCCCTGCGCCAGCATTCAGCATGGCGCTGCCCAGTTTCACAGCTCACAGTGTTGCAGCTCCTAGGTGGATGTAAATGTCTGCAACAGGTGCTCATGCTGCTGTGTTCTCTCCTTAGCTATTTGGATGGCAACCAGTTCACACTGGTTCCCGGACAGCTGGCTACCTTCAAGTACCTGCAGCTTGTGTGAGTATCCAGGAGCCTTGAGGATCCCAGGCCTGCCTCCATGGTCAGGAGGACCACTGGCATCCAACCGCCACAATTCCTCCTTTTCAGGCATCTCCCACTTGTAGGCAGAGGCTGCTAAGGAATTCTGCCTGCTCCCCTATTCATTCTTCAGGGGACACCTATGCCTGGGAGCTGTTTTGCCATCTGGTGGCCAAATCTAGGAATTGCATCTTTTCTGGCCTCCATGAGCTGGGCCTATTGCTCTGACCACACCATTTCCCCAAACCTCCCTGTAGCCTAGTGATTATTATTGCTCTGAGTGATCTTTGCAAGGAGCCAGGGACAAATAGAGGATGATAAATAGTCTTTCAGTTCAGTCCCTCTCCCCTAAATCAAATATGAAACAAGGCGGTTATCATTCCACATACTATTTATTCTTAACCTGCTTTGTTTTCACTGCCTTCCAGCCCTCCCAAAGAGTATTCAGAATAAACCCCCGGATAATAAGATCAACTCCTCTTATCTTCCCAGTGCAATTAGTACCTCACCTCCATCATTTTGGTCTGTGTATTAGCCAAAGATTATCCCAAAAGTCCAGAGAACAGTCCATCACAGTGTGGCTTGGCTCAGAGCTCTGTACGAGTGCAGTCTGCGGGTCAGTGTCAGCCTGAGAACCGCCTTTCATGAATTTGCTCCCAGTGCCAACTGAGAACTGTTGTTAGTGGGTTTGTCTTAGGCAAGGAGTGAGAGTATAAGTCAACAGACTGCTCCCTTCACTGAGAAAGCTTGGCTATGGAAATGTTCAGTTCAAGGCCTGGCTGCTCTGAACAACACTGGCTAACAGCACCATGATGCTCCAGTTAGTCTGTCTTTGCTCAATGACTGATGTGTTTGAACCTTTCAGGGGAATGGGGGTAAAACAGTGGCTGGTGTCAGACAGAGACTCCATTCTGCAAGTTCCCCAGGCTTTCTGTGGCCTGACCTCTGCCAGTGGTCCAGATGTACATGAAGAAGGAAGGACAGACAGCAAGAATGTCGAGCAAGCTCTTTCTGTTAGACTGCCCCTCTCACATTAAAAGGCCCTATCTCCCCATCACAAAAAAGGAAGTGGGCCCCTAACAATAGGGAGGAGAGTTGGGATTGCAGCAGAGGCAGGCTCTCGGGGTATAGAAGGAAGGGTACACGGTTAATGATTGTCAGAACTGCATAAAGTAGGTAACAGGCAGACCAGGAGGCCCCAGTGGACCTCTTAGACGGCTAGGGAGGGTGTAGGAGGGGGCAAGGGCTCCCTAAGTTGCAGGGAGCAGCAGAGCAGCTGTAGGTAAGGGCTTGGCTGGAAGGAGGGTGTGACGAACCCACAGTGGAAGATGTCGAGAGGAGGTCTCAGGAAACCACTGGTGGACACTGGCTTAACAAAGGCAGGAACTTAGGAAGGGGACAGATGTGGACAGTAACCAGAGGTGGGGCCATGGTACCAAGGGTGAAAGGCAGAAGCAGTCGCAGAACCAGGTTGAGGGCTGAGGAAGCACCAGGCCAAGCCCTGCTGAGGGTCTGTAGGGCACTATGGAGTAGGGTTCGGGGGGAAAAGGGCAGGCTGTGGCTGTGGGGGTGGTGCCATCAGCTCTAGACAGTGAGAGGAGCCAGAGACAGCACTGGGGGCACCTAGAGTGGACTGAAGGGGTGCAAGCTGGGACCTTCCCATCCTAAGACCAGGGATCAGAAGCTGGGACCACAGGGGAGGACAGAGACACAGTCAGGGTAGGTGGAGGGGTGTGTGAGGATGTTCTCCACCTAACATGGCCAGAGGATGTTCTATAAGAGACATTGCAGTGATGGGGTTGGTCTGGCCCTTCTCTGGCCAGCTGGGTGGCCTCCTGTGAGTTAATACTGAGAGACTGAAGACTCCAGCTCTTGGTGTGTAAAATGGGATTTCACTCTGCCTCGTAATTTGGGGTCCTAGTGTTCCAGCTATGCTTCCCAGAGAAGGGGCTGCTAGACCTGCCAGGTAGAAGTTGGCCAGTGCCAGCTGTACCTGCAGAGGGCATGCAGGAGGCAGATTAGGAACAAAGGGAGCTCAGTAGTCAATTGCAAGTCAATTGACCCCACATCCTCCCCAGTTAGGGAGCCTGGCTCTCCCTGCTGCGGAAGGGCCAAGAGCGGATGGGGGAAGGGAGAGGCTCTGGAAGTCATCCAGGGGCAAAGCCTTCTTTTCTTCCAGACACTGACACTCTTGCTTTTTCCAGGGACCTGAGCAACAACAAGATCAGCTCCTTGGGCAATTCTTCCTTCACCAACATGAGCCAGCTGACCACGCTGTGAGTCCCAGCAGGGCTGGGTGGGCACACGGGATGTCATCAGGCTATGCTGGCATCGCTCTTGTCATTTGTGACCACATGCAGACCCCTTTCCCACCTACAGACTAAATAACACCATCCATCACTTCTTGGATATTTTGGCCATGGGCAAATTAGAAAACAAAACAACTTTTACTGTGAAATATAATGGGAAAGTACAAAAATTGAAATATCTTATCTATCACATTTTTATAAAGCTAGCACATGTTTTGAGGCAGGAGGATGGTCACAAGCTTGAGGCTAGCCAGAACTAGGCCCCAGATTAGGTTATATATTGAGAATTTTATTTAAATAGATTCATGGTCCAGTTTGGTTTCCCCACTCAGCACAGTTACTCCGACATCCTTCCATACGTGGGTGTTCCTTCCTGGGGGCTGCCCATGACTCTCTATCCCATAACCACGTCTACCACAGAATCAATTCTCTCGCTAATCTGCCTGTCTGCTAGTGGGTTCATTTATTTGGAATCTTTTGAGTTAGTGGGTTAGCTGTGGGCTCTAAAAACACAGTCCTAGCTGGCCTAATCCCAGCATTTGGGAGGCAGAGACAGGCAGATCTCTGTGAGTTCGAGGCCAGCCTGGTCTACCAAGGGAGTTCCAGGACAGGCTCCAAAGCTACAGAGAAACCCTGTCTCGAAAAACCAAAAAAAGAGAAGAAAACAAAAACAAAAACAAAACAAAACACAGTCCTAGCACAAATACTATTTGTTAACTTAATGACATGACCCTGGGGTAGGGAGTGGCCTCAAAGCCTTAGCTCACTCACCTATAAGATGGGGTGGGAACGGTCCTTCATCTCTGGTTCATCATAGCATCTTCCTTCCTTCCTTCCTTCCTTCCTTCCTTCCTTCCTTCCTTCCTTCCTTCCTTCCTTCCTTCCTTCCGCAGGATCCTCAGCTACAATGCCCTCCAGTGCATCCCTCCTCTGGCCTTCCAGGGGCTCCGTTCCTTGCGCCTGCTGTAAGTCTCTCCCAACTCATTCTTCTAGAAGTCTACCCCATTACCCGAGTCTTACCCCTTACCCCTAGTGGGCAGAAATATTCCCAGGTTTGGAGCCCCAGCAGGGACAATGCTCTATCCAATTATGGGAGCCCAGAATGCTCTCATTTAAACCCCTTAGAGAAAGCCAAGTTTTAAGTGGGAAATGATCCTAGAGCAGAGGTGGCCATCATCCCAAGTTTAGTTTGTGCACATGTGTGTGACAGGGAAGGGGTGGGGTGCCTAAGATAAAGGAGTCCTTTGTTTGCACAAGAGACTTCTGTTCAGATTGACAGGGTTTGCTTCCAGAAATCAGCAAACTTTTTCTAAAAGTTCTCAAAGTGACTCTGCCCAAAATGTTCTGCTGTGTCTGTTATGGTGGCTCCTGACCCCATCAGAACCAAGGCGACATTCCTGCAGTCCTAACTTGTGGCTGCCTATGTTAATCTCCTTACAAACAGCCCACTCTGTCTCTGTCCCCTGGCCAAGAGGGAGTGCCTGTGTGTTTACTTATCTTATTTATGATTAAACTCAACTCGAATTCTTTAGATGGCAAAGTCAAGAGCTTCCCCCACAGTATGGGGGCACAGGATGGCCTTCATGGACTCTGAGGGCTCCCTGTTCCTTCCTGGGGCTACCAGGTCAGGGTTGTTGGGCTGGGGACTGTCTCCCTGCCAGCAGACATGCATGGTGTGTCCATTCAGCAAGGGCTAGGAAGCCCCTCCCCCAGGCATCCTTCCCTATTCCTGGCCTGGGCTCCCACAGCCTCTTCTTTCCTCAGGTCTTTGCACGGCAATGATGTCTCCACCCTCCAAGAGGGCATCTTTGCGGACGTGACATCTCTGTCTCACTTGTGAGTAATGCCAGCCCAGTTCTCTGGGCCTCCTTGAATTTAAGCAGAACTTGGAGTCTGAGAGAGCCCCAGCCCCTCAGCTCATCGGAACATGTTGCCTTTATCCTGAGTTGGGGAATGTTCCACAGTCGCCTTCTTGGCCTCTTACACACTCAGTGTAGGAGAACAGGCCTTTAGCAGGTGGGAGCAAACATTTGTTGATCGCTGGACCTGTCCCCTGCCGGTGTGACCCCCTCATAACGATCCCACAACAGGGGTAGTGTTTCCTCATTTTACACAAAAGGAACGAGAGCTAGAGAAAGGAAGATGTGTGCCCAGCTGCACAGCTGGTGGGGTGGCAGCTCCTGCCCCAGTGCCCACGCTCTTAGACTATCCCATAATACAGTTTCTGCTTCACACATGAGCATGAGATCCTGAGATCTATTTCCCAAAGAAGTAGAATAGCATAGAGTTGCTTCCCAGGCTCTACAGCCGGCAGTGCTGTGATGATTTTTTAAAGGCAGTAGGCGAGGACTCGGGAGATGGCTCAGTCAGTAAAGCGCTTGCCATACAAGTATGAGGACCTCGACTTGACCCCCAGAACCCACGTAAAAAGTTGGGTATGGTAACATGTACTGATCCTAGAGCCGGGAGGCAGAGACAGGCAGATCCCTGGGGGCTCACTGACTAGCTGACCGACCTTACCTGTTTGATGAATTCCAGGCCAGTAAGAAACCCTGCCGCAAAGAAAAAGTGTGTGAGGCCTGAGAAACAACACCCAAGGGTGTCAACTGGCCTCACATGCCTGCGTGTGTGTGCACGCACGCACACGCACACACACACACACACACACACACAAATAAATAAATAAATAAACTAATAAACAAATGGGGCTTACTATCTCAGAGCACAGAGTTTCTGTTCAGGGTGATGCAAATGCTTTGAAAGTGAGTAGTGGAGATGGTTGCCTGGGGCTGGGAATACAGTCAGCATTTCTGATTTGTGCACTGACTATGAGACAAATGACCAGCTGTTTATTATGTATTGTATATAAGACAATGAGGAGATAGGTAAGCCCAGGGCTGAGGAAGGGTTGTCCTCACCCTGGAGGTTGGGACGGTACAGAACAGACACCTTCCTGGCATTTCTGGGTACCCTTGGCTGTGGCGTGCCTGTAGACTGTGGCCACATGGACTGCATCTGGAAGGCTTTGATCTTTTCTGACTCCCCTCCACACCAGGGCCCGAGTAGGCAGGCATCTTTAGATCAGAAAGCTTTGGTGTCGGTGGTGTTTCTCTTGAAGTTCAGTCAGCCATCTTAGACTTCCCCGGGTTCTGAGAATCGTCTTTCCCATATTTTAATCTGCAAAGTCAGAGTGATCATAAAATAGGTAGTGCATTCACATACGTATGTATTTTAGGGAGTTTATACTATGTTAGGTTTCCTTATGACCCCTCAAATGGCTCTTAATTTTAACTGTCTTTCCCCATACTCCCTCCCTTGTCCCTTTTTTCTCCTCACCCCAGCTTGAATCTCCCATTCTAGTCTCTCTCCTCCGTCCACAACTATCTATTCTACTTCTGTTTCCTAGGGCGATCTAGCTGTGCCCACCCCCACACATATCTTCCTTGATAACTAACCTGTGGGCAGGTCTATGGACTGTAGCTTGATTATCATCGACTTAACAGCTAATATCCTCTTCTAAGAGGATACATACCATATTTGTCTTTCTGGGTCTGGGTTACCTCATTCATGATGATTTTTTTCTCTCTAGTTCCATCCATTTACCCACAGATTTCATGATCCCGTGCTTTAAACGGTTGAGTAGTGTGTCACTGTGTAAATGTACCACATTTTGTTTATCCATTCTTCTGTTGAGGGACATCTAGGTTGTTTCCAGTTTCTGGCTATTTCCAGTTCTAGCAATGAACATGATTGAGCAAGTGTCTCTGTGGTGGGATGAAGCATCCTTTGGGTATGTAGAATAGCTGGATCTTGAAGTAGGTTGATTCCCATCTTCTTGAGGAGCTGCCATATCGATTTCCACAGTGGCTGTATACATTTGCACTCCTGTCAGCAATGGAGGAGTGTTTCCCTTACTCCACACCCCAGCAATGGAGGAGTGTTCCCCTTACTCCGCACCCTTGCCAGCATGAGCTGTCACTTGTTTTCACTGATCTTAGTCATTCTGACAGGTGTAGGACGGAATCTCAGGGTTGTTTTGATTTGCATTTCCCTGATGACTAAGGATATTTAGCATCTAAGTGTTTCTCAGCCATCTGAGTTTCCTTTACTGAAAATTCTGCTTTACGTATTTTGGATATTAGCCTTCTATTAGATGTGTAGTTGGTACAATTTTTTCCCCATTCTGTAGGCTGTTGCTTTGTCTGAATGACAGTGTCCTTTGCCTTACAGAAACTTTTCAGTTTCATCGGGTCTCACATATTAATTGTTGGTCTTAGTATCTGGGCTAATGGTATTCTGTTTTGAAAGTCTTTTCCTGTGCCAATGAATTCAAGGCTAACCTGCATCCCAGTGCCAGAAGGTTGCATGCCCACCAGAGCTCATGGCTACAGATCCTCGGTGTGGCCCTTTACTGCTAGAACCCTGCAATTTGCTGCCTTTACCCTGCTATAGGCTAGAAAGCCAAATTTTAAATGTTCATTGGTAAGTAGGTGTGAAAATTCGGTAGAAATGACTAATTACATCATGCCATGCCCATGTGGCTAAAAAGTAAGTAGTTAATGACAATTACGGCACTGTAATTTATTATTTGATGGCATACAGAATAATTAATGTGATACAAATATGAACATAAGGACTGGTGGTACTATGCATAATAGTGTACACTTATAATCCCAGCATAGGGGGAGATCGCAAGTTCCAGGCCAGCCTGGACTACCTAGTGGGTCTTTGTCTCAGTGAAAGGAGGAAGGAAAGCAGACAGACTGGAAGGGGATCGACTAAAATGAAGTTAATTCTATTTTAGGATGGATGATCCTTTTCTTCCTGCATTCCTCTGCACTGAGGATTTGTGGGGATTTGTGTTTGGCAGGCTTCACTCCGTTCCTACTGACTGACCCAGCTAGTGTGTTTGATGCTAGCTAGCATCTGGTCCAGCTCTGGAGTCAATGGCTCCTGTCCTCAAGGAAGCACTTTTACAGACTCTAGGACCAGGGGGATGAAGACAGCACACGCATTAACCCATGAGTGGGCAGGGGGGCGGGGGTTCAGGTGGAGGGGTTTACAGTTTGAGAATTCTGGCTCAGACTAGGAGGGGCTGTCTTGGGCTAGGCTCCATTAATAGGAGCTGACATGGCTTGGCATGAGCAGAGGAGACAGCTTCGGTTTCAGCGTGCCCAAGTTACACCGAAGACCAACAACATGGAGCTATTTATAATCTCAGTGGGGTGTGTTCCCAAGCCACAGCCCTTTGGGATTGAGGGGCTCCTGGCTGCTGCTCTACCAACCAGTCTCCCTTAGGCCGACCTGTTCTCCACTCCCCACCGGGTCCTCAGTTGTCTTTAATTTTTTAAAAATTTAACTAACTAGTTAATATTTTGAGACAGAATCACACTACATAGCCCAACTGACCTGAAATTTGTGATCTTCCTAACTCAGTCTCCTGAACTTTTGATTGAAATGTGTAAATTGTGCTGGCGTGTGGAGGCGCACACCTTTAATCTCAGCACTCAGGCAGAAGCAGGTGGATCTCTGAGTTTGAGGCTAGCCTGGTCTACAGAGAGAGTTCCAGGACAACTGGGGCTACACAGAGAAACCCTGTCTCAAATGACCAAAAAAAGAGTGTAGGTTGTCATTTCCATCGGCTTCCACTGGGCAAACCGGTCCCCAGGAGAAAGGGAGCTGTGGCAACGAGGGCCAGTGGTCCTCAGCTGGGAAAAACCAGCTGTGGGCAAGCAGGCTGATGTTTGCCCAGGACAGGAACAAGCAGCCACACATGCGGGACAAGCCCGGATGGCTTTGAGCAGCTTTATGAGGCTGTGGCCCTGCAGGTTTCAGTAATGGGAAGGGAAGGGACATTTACATCTGAGGTGTGGCATTGCTGATGTTGGTGGTAGACATCTGGGCCAGGATGGCCGTTTGTGAAGCTCTCGGTCACGTCAAGGGCCCCCACACTCAGGGCGACATCCGAGTCTTTGAGGGATTTTTCTCTAACCATCCTCTTCATGACTGGCCTATACTCCTTGTAGTTCACTATAAATTCTATACTAAGCTATTAAATGCCATAATTGTGCTACTTTTTGATAATTTGAAAATAATATTTTAAAATAATGTTTTAAAGTAAGTATATTTTATATTTATTTCATACAAAAATATATTTAAAAATAAGTATTTTATATACCATAATATCTGTCTTCCTGTCATCTTTGGAGTCTGCCTCCGACCTTCCTGTGTGTCTGAGAGGCTCTGGTGCTGATGGGGGAAGAGGATGGTGTCTTGCTCATCCCATTAGCCAGGATGGATGCTGTCAGCACACGAGGACAGAAAATTAAATACACATCAAGGTTGCACCTGCCCTCCTTCCTGAGCTGCGTGAGTCCCTTGGCGCCTATTCTAGGTTATGCGTGCTTGTCTCTCTTCCCCTCTTGATCGCAGGCTCTTTATTGAATCATAAAGTGAGCCCCAGAGATGTTACGGGAACAGCCCAAGGTCACGGGCAGGGAGCAGCTGTGGTAGGCTGCAGTCCAAGTCTTGCTCAGCCTGTTTTTTAAGATTGCACAGCGTCAGCTGTGCTATTCTGGGAGATTCCTGTTCAGAGCCACAGCCGCTTCTATCAGGCTGTACCTATCTTGGGGTGTGGGGGGGTCACTTCCTCTCCAAGCCAGAACAGGTGGGAAGTGGCTGGGTATCCAGTGACCTGATGAATGCGCCCCTTCTCGTTAACCTCACACAACCTTGAGGTTTTAGAATTGGTTGATACGGATGAGTTTCAGGTGCTGATCTGTTTACCAAAAGGAAGAACTCTGACCATTCCATTACATGCCCATCCTCTCTTTATGCCTCTCACTGGGTGTGGGGAAAGACTCGGAGCTTGCCATAGGGTTGGTACAGGGCTGGGAAGCTGGCAGTACTCAGGCGGGTGCAGATGTGAGGGCACAGGCATGGTCCACGGAGGCTGATACAGCCTGCCGGGGGCAGCTCCATCATTTGACATCCACTTCTATCAGCTGGATTTCAGGAGCATCTGTTCTAGAGGAAAGCTCACACCTCACGAAGCCATGTGCAAAAGAATGTTCACAGTCTTCTTAACTGCCAGAAAGCCCAGCAATAGGGAAACTGCTCACTAAACCACAGGGAACCTATTCTTCCCAGAGCACTTTGGCAAAATGAAGCGGATTCCTATACGCTGACCTGGAAGGTTTCCAAGACCCGCTGGCTAGTGACAAGAAACACGCTGTTGGGATGTGACACACAGCAGATAGGAACCGTATGTGTCCATGTGGGGAAGGGCTGGAAGGCCACACACCCACGAGCTTGGTAACTGTGCCACCTGTGTCCCTCTGTGGAGGACAGCGGCATACTGTGAGCATAGCATGGTTTATTTAACCAGTTACCGGCCGGTGAACAGTGGCAATTTCCAGGTCGTGGGTCATTTTCTGCAGCTACAGACTGGACAAAGGATGACGTGAAAAGTTTATTCTGGTCATTTCTGCAGCCTGGAAGTGCATAAGCACAGTAATGACATGGCAGAAACATGATCGGACATTCACATGACAGGGTAGCAGCAAGGCCAGACAGATCCTTTGTAGCCGGCATCCACTCCTACGGCAGCTGGCCCAGTTCTGGGGGAATGACAGTGTTCTCCTGACTGTTACCTGTTTTAAAGAGCCATCTTCCAACACCGGACCAATGAAATGCAGTCTCAGCCTGCATTTGGAGGGGACTTTGAGACCATTGCAGCAGGCTGTCACACAGGTGTCTGTAGGAGAAACTGTCACAAAGCAATTGCACCTGGAATTGGAGTTATACCATTCTGCACTCCCATCAGCAACACTGGAATATGCCCTTAAAAAAACTTAAGTTGGGACTGGAGAGGTGGCTTAGAAGTTAAGAGCACTGGCTGTTCTTCCAGAGGACCTGGGTTCCATTCCCAGTACGCACATGGCAGCTCACAACTGTCTGTAACTTTGTTCTAGCTGATCCAGCTCCCTCACACGGACATATCTGCAGGCAAAACACCAATGCACATAAAATAAAAATAAATAAATATTTATTTTTAAAAAAGTTTAGTTGCTGGGCATGGTGGCACATCTTTAATCTCTGCACTCAGGAGGCAGAGACAGGCAGATTTTTATGAGTTCATGGCTAGCCTATTCTACATAGTGAGTTCCAGGCTAGCCAAGGCTACACAGTGAGACCCATCTCTCCCCCCCCCCCAAAAAAAAAGGAAAGAAAGGAAAAATAAAAACAAAAAAGTGTGTGCATGAGTGTGTGTGTGCATGCGTGCGCACGTGTGTGTGTGTGTGTGTCCATGGCACTTAGCACATTGTTCTGCAGCATTTGAAAAAGACTCGCAAGTAAGAATGCGTGCATGTGCTCTTTGCTTAGTTAAAAATGAAAAGAAAAACAAAAGTGACTGGGCTTCCCAGACAGGCAGTTCAGAGTTTAGAGCGAGAGGCTGCCCTTAGCTACAATGTGGCCCCAGGGAAATTACTTATTCCATGCAATGCTCAGTTCAACATTGTACAGATGCAGGGAGCTTGTGTGGGGTTAATGAGAGCACTGGATGCATGAAGGCAAAAGCAGCAGCCATTTCTTTGCAGGAGTAAATGCTGGCTGCCTTCTCCCTCAAGCCTTGTGGAGGCTCTGAGAACAGAGCCTCTGTTCCTGGCGGCCTGGGTTCCAAATCCAGATCTCCCTTCATTGGTCTAGGGCAATTACTCAATCTTCCTAAGTCTGTGTCTATGCACAGAAATCACCTAAGAAAGACAATGTGTATGGAGTGTTTAAAGAGGAGCTATGGGTGACCTGCATCGCTATGTGCTCAGTGGGTCAAGGCTTCTGACACTGGAATGCCTGCTTTTCTCTGCTGCCTGTCCCAGGGCCATTGGTGCCAACCCCCTGTACTGCGACTGCCACCTCCGATGGCTCTCCAGCTGGGTGAAGACTGGCTACAAGGAACCCGGCATTGCCCGCTGTGCTGGACCCCCAGACATGGAAGGCAAACTTCTGCTTACAACACCTGCCAAGAAATTTGAATGCCAAGGTGAGCCCAGGAGCTTGAGAGAAGTGGTGGTGGGTATAAGGGACCAGAGGACTTGCTGAGTCCTGGTAGGGTCTTCCAGATACTCCTGGGTCCCTGGGTCCCACTGATGGTAGAATCAAAGAATAGAAATGATGTTCTCTTGTTAGCACGGCTGCCTTCCAGTCTTGATATCCAATAAGCGAAAAGGCCAGGCAGAAAAATCCCAGTCTATTAAGGCTTTCATTCTTGCCCATGGTTACGTAAGAAAAACTAAAATAGCATTTCGAAGCTCCCAGGCTCCTTGTAATTCAGGCACTCAGACGTCCCTTAGATAGAAGTCCTGGACAATTAGCTGAAACCCTACTCTGGCCCTGGTGGGCCCAGAGGACCAGCTGATGCTTTCTTGACATTTGCAGAACACAGAGTCACATCATGACTGGCGGTCTGTTACCTCCAGCAGCTACAAATCCTAGTTCAGGGGATCTGCAGAACCTTGCAGAGCAAAGACAGGTGGCTGAGCGGCTGCCTGGGCTCAGCTTTGTGTGCAGGGGGAGCTACGGGAGGACCCTAGGGACCCTGGGGCATGGCTCTTGCCCTCTGCAAGCTCAGAGGCCACCATAGGAAATGAAACTGACAGCTGTAGGTTAATGAGGAGGCCCAGGCCACCCTGTGTGCAGGAAGCTGTCACAGTTCAAAGTGCCACTCTGTAGCGGCTACTAGGACCAAGCTGATCTGTGCTAATACATGCTTGGCATTTACTAGCTGGCAAAGCGGTGCTAAATACTTTTTTCAAGGTATTCTTTTTAGCCGGATATAACAACATCCGGAAAAGTACTGACATGAGAAAAGAGCCCAATGCGTGTTTACTACCGAGTTCACTCAGACACCAATACTAGGTCAAGAAACAACATCTTTGTCTGTGTCTGGAAGTCCCTCCAGCAGGCTTCTGTCCTGCGGAAAGGTCTTTTTCTTTTTTTAATTTCTGTTCATGTGCATACCTCTTCATCAGAACTAATACGCCACCTCTTCCGGAAGGAACCTCCTGGGGGAGCCTGAGTTGAGTGACCAGATTTCCTTATTCTCTTGGGAAATTTTGGTGTCCCTCAGGGTTGGTACCCAGGTACCCTTGCTGCCAGGCTCCTTATTCTCCCAGTGAAGGAGGTCTGGAGAGGGGCCTGTGTAGCCTGGGAGGTACTAGGGAAGGTTCTCCCTGCTGCTGATGTGGAGAGGAAGAACCTCAAGGCATGTGGACTTTCCCCATGTGGCTTCCCTGCAGAGGCAAGCTCAGGCACATGGTTCCCCCTCTGCTGAGCAGGCTGTAGGCTGAGGTGATTGCCTCTGAGGGCGTGAGGGGCAGAGTCAGACCAAGTCAGTGATCACAATTTTGCTACTCTCTTATTCCTAGAGTGGCCCTAGCCACTCTGAATATAGTTTCCACCTGTTGGGAACTGCAGAGTTCTCACAACTACATACCAATCAGGGGCTCCCAGGGACCCTGTGGGAAGTGGGTTTTGCAGCTGGAAAGCTGGACTGAGCTGAGGGGTGCAGCATGACCTTCAACACTCGTGGTGAAGGCATGTCTCCTGGGAGGAGGGTTTTTTTTTTTTATTTTTATTTTTTGGTTTTTCGAGACAGGGTTTCTCTGTGGTTTTGGAGCCTGTCCTGGAACTAGCTCTTGAAGACCAGGCTGGTCTCGAACTCACAGAGATCCGCCTGCCTCTGCCCGAGTGCTGGGATTAAAGGCGTGCGCCACCACCGCCCGGCCCGAGGAGGGTATTTTTTAGGGCAGAGCCCCAAGCTCCCACATGCCCACTAATTCTCTCCCTCTTACCACAGGTGCCCCCAGTCTGGCAGTTCAGGCCAAGTGTGATCCCTGCTTGTCCAGCCCATGCCAGAACCAGGGCACCTGCCACAATGACCCTCTTGAGGTATACAGATGTACCTGTCCCAGTGGCTACAAGGTGAGTGGAGGCTGGAGCTGGAGGAACAGGGTTCTATCTGCTGCAAGGCAGGCCCTGCACAACAGGCTATGTCGTTGGCTGGTCTAGCCCAGAACATGTGTGTGAGTGACCTTGTTACCAGTGACTTAATCTTTGGGCGGATGGACATGCTGATGAATCAGTAAATGAAGGAAGGAAGAGGCAACCCTGTGGTAGACAAGCAGAGTTGCCGTGGGCTGTTTCTCTCCTCATACCAACGCCCTTGGCTCTCCCTGGAGTCCTCATTGCTGGCTTCTCCTCCAGGGCCGAGACTGTGAAGTGTCCCTGGACAGCTGTTCCAGCAACCCATGTGGAAATGGGGGAAGCTGCCATCCCCACGAGGACGAGGATGCTGGCTTCACGTGAGTGTCCATGTGGTGTGAGGTGGGGTTGGGGAGGGCTGACAGGCCCAGCATCGAAATCTCGACCTGTGCTGGAGATGAGGGTGGGCAGGGAGAACAGACCTGTGCTCCAGATTATAGTCACGTGTTCTTTGAGCTTCTTCTCACCTGGAAGGGGTACAGGCAGAGCACCTGTGGGGCAGCAGGCGCTGGACAGCACAGGCTCACAGGGGAGCGCCTGGGCCTGGGCTGGCTTCCACTGCTCTAGGGAGGGGCCAGGAGTGTTTCCCACACACTGGGTACCTATAGCCCAGAGTAAATACCATGGCAGTGCTGGGGAGTGGTTGGGGGCATATAAGACTTTTTAAAAACTTTTCTATATAATTTATTTATTTTTATTTAATGTGCATTGGTGTTTTGCCTGTCTGCATGTCTATGTGAGGGTACTAGGTCCCCTGGAACTGGAGTTAGTTAGACAGCTGTGAGCTGTCATGTGGGTGCTGGGAATTGAACCCGGGTCCTCTTGAAGAGCAGCCAGTACTCTTAACCGCTGAGCAATCTCTCCAGCCCCCTTAAGAATCTTTTAAATCTCCACGGGCCCTCTGAGCTCCCATTTTAAGCTGAACACGTCTCTAGAAGCTGTGGCTAGCCCTGTGTTCGCTGAACAGACAAAGGTGGGGTCACATCCTGGTCACTCCTTTTGGTGCCCTACCTTTGCATGACTCTCACTGGCTGGCCACTGCGGGGAGGGATCCCACCCTGAACAGCAGGCATTTCCCATGCTCTGGATGCAGCTGCCCTCACCACTTAGCATACTCGAGCCCATCCAGAGCAGATGTTATATCTTCACCCCTGCACGAGCCTGCTTTCCCCAGGAAGCCCCCACCCCATCCTGCCCTCCCAGAGCTTTTCTGAGGAACACAGTACTTAGCTGCTGGCGATAAATTGCCTACTGAACAAATTGGCTCCTCAGAAAATGATGTTGAATTTATGGGCGGAAATGGCCAAACCTGCCTCTGCAGACCCAAATTACCAGATGTAAAAAATAAAGTGCTAAGTGCCTCTCCTCCAGTGTTGCCTTGGAAACGCATCCTTACAATAGGCAGGCGCACCTCAGGGGCAAGCAGCAGCTCCAGTCAAGCTTTCTCCCTGTTCTGGTCCTCGGCTCCTGCACAGGGCTGGGATGCCCCTTCTGGGATGGGGGGCAAGCGGGTTGGCCTTACATCCTGCAGCCAGGCAGCCTATAGCACCAGGTGGGAGGGGAGACGTCCTTTCCACCTGCCTTATGCCCTGAGATTTTGCCAGAAGACTTTCTGTGCAAATGTCCTGTCATCCTAGCTTAAAACCGAACTCCAGAAGATGCCTGTGGCACAAGCTCCGGAGCAGATGTAGACCACCCCACACAAATGTTCTTAGACCAACAGCTACATTTTTTCATTGTAAGTTTGTTTCTTCCATGCAAAGGAGACAGTGTCATGGATATCATAAATATTCTGCTGTTTTAAAATAAAACAAGTAGGTTAAGTATGCTACCCCCATCCCCCAGTGGTATCTGTTGTACATAGCAATTAGGTACCATTTTAACTTATTATTTATTCATTACGTTTTTTTCTAGACAGGGTGTATTGGGGAACCAAGGCTGCCCCGTAATACGCAGATATCCTTTTATTTTGGCCCCATGAGTTCTAGATCACAGCTTCTGGTACCCCACATAACTTTGGGTACCTTTGAAATGCCACCAGCAAGCTTCTCCATAGCAATGAAGACCATCTTTCCCTTTCTGGATGCAGCTAGTATTTCCACTGCGTTCCATCCTTCAGGTCTCTATTGTGATATGATTGTATGCCAGGAGCGACTGCCCCCAATGAGGGCATAAGAGCTGAAGTTTAAAGCCCTCCCCGTTTCTTGTCACCATAAACTTCTGATTAGAAGTTTCTTTTGCCTGGGTCTGGTGGTATGTATAGGTAATCCTGTGGCTGGGTCTGGTGGTACACATAGGTAATCCTATGGCTGGATCTGGTGATATACATAGGTAATCCTAGGCTGGGTCTGGTGGTATACATAGGTAATCCTATGGCTTGGTCTGGTGGTTTGCATAGGTAATCCTACAGCTGGGTCTGGTAGTACACATAGGAAATCCTAGCATGCAGGAGACTGAGGCAGGAGGATTATGAGTTTGAAGCCAGCTTGAGGTACGTAAATGAGACCTTATCTCAAAAAAAGTTATTAAAGTTTCTTTGGGGCATGGATAGATGGCTCAGTGGGTAAGAGCACTGACTGCTCTTCCAGAGGACCCAGGGTTGAGTCCTAGCTCCTGCATGGTGGCTCATAGCCATCGATAACTCCAGCTTCAGTGGACCTGATGCCTTTTTCTGGTCTCTAAGGCCGCCACACATGTAGGTGGTGCACATACATACATGTAGACAGAACACCCTTATTCATAAAAATAAATAAGATCAGAAAAAGTTTCTGTGTCTGAGTTAATGATGACTAATAACATACAAACCAACACAACTATTATAAAATTTAACATTGCTACCCACAGGTAATGTGTCTGAGACTGACCTCCTTCATGGGTGGATGGCTCTATTCTGTGTCAGTTGGTTCGTGTGTCCGTAGATGGTCCGTGCATGGTGGAAAAGAACAGCTGCCCTGATGTTTTGTTTGAATGTATATTACAGACTTCCTGGGGAGGTCTGTTCACATAAACCCACTGTCAGGATCAGGATTCGTCATAGATCAGCCACGCAGATTTTGGAAACTCTTCCGGTTTATATGCCCAAATCTCCTGCGTGAGCAGGTGGCGACAGTATTTCAGTTCTGTCAGATGACAGCTCCACGGGCCCTGTCAGTTATTTTTAATGGTTGACTTGCTGTTTTTCTTGACACCTGGAGGCACAGCCTACCTACCTCCTGCTTGGGCAGAGAGTGGCACCTTTGCTGAAGCCTGGGAAAGATGAAGGAGATCTATGGACATTTGCTGGATGTGAATTCCTCAGGCCACACTCTCTGGCCCTTATATCCCTTGGGAAACCTCACATGCCTGAGGCTAAGGAGTCCCCTGGTTTTTAATCACCAACTTCTAGAACCTTCTACAGCCCAGCTACTGCTCGGCCCAGTCCTATCATTACTCTCTTCCTGAAGTCTGTGCCCTGAAAGATTTGAGCAGTGTAGACAGGCAGATCCTGCCTTCTCACTTCGGGCTTTGCCAGTCCCTCTGTACCTACTGCCTCCCCTCCTGTGTTGGAATTCTTGTCGAGGCTAGACCCTCACCTCTTCCAGGAAGTCTGCCTGACCATGCCCTGCTGAGGAAGGGTTAGGAGCTCTCTGCCCACGCCTGGCTTCGGAGGCTTCACCATCCTGATAGTACTTCTCTTTGGGCCACTGTCTCCTGTTTGTCTCCCCCACCACACTGCAAGCCAGAGGATTCCTTGAAGGCGGAGCCAGGCTTGTTACTTTCTAATCTGTTCACCTTCTGGTCTAAAGTAGAAGCCCCAAACATATGGACTAAGGATTCTGACCAGTGGCCAGGCTTTCCCTGTCCCTCTTCATCCACCCCCGCCCCCTCCACCGCAGGTGCTCCTGTCCCTCCGGTTTCGAAGGGCCGACTTGTGGAGTGAACACAGATGATTGTGTGAAGGACGCCTGTGTCAACGGAGGTGTCTGTGTGGACGGTGTGGGCAATTACACCTGCCGGTGCCCTCTGCAGTACACAGGTAAGCACTGCAGGGTCAAGGCATGCCCCATCCTTTGGGGACGCCAGTGTCTGCATGGGCTCCAGAGAAGACTGCAGCATCTGCTGCCTCTTGCTTCTTCTTCCCCTAGGAAGGGCCTGTGAGCAGCTGGTGGACTTCTGCTCCCCGGATCAGAACCCGTGTCAGCATGAGGCCCAGTGTGTGGTCACCCCGGATGGGCCCAGGTCAGTGTCCCCCACTGCCAGTGACTCCAGCCTAGGCTTGGCTTCGTCCCTCCCTCCCTTCCTCATATGTTGGTCTGGGTTCCTGAGAGACATCATAGAGGTGGCTATGAGCACAGCTTTGGCCACACAGCCTGGGGGGTGTGACTTGCTGCAGCTTGGCCCTGTGTGGGTGCTGGCTGGACCGAGCCCACTCTTCTCATTGGGAACTGGGGGCAGCAGTAGAGTCCTCTTGAGGTGCTGGCGAAGGGACGTGAGAAGGCATTCCTTTGGAAGGTACTTACTGAGCCTGACAGCCATGCTCCAATCACAGCCATTTATGCCAGGTCCATGACCTCTCACCCCAATCACAAAAGTCACAAAGCTCACAAAATTAAAGAAACCCCCAGAATAAAGCCTTACCTGAAAGGAAGGCTTGTGGAAGGCTGTTCACACTTGCCGCTCCTCCGTGGCGAATGAATATGCATAGGTTCTGTGGGAGTCTAGACTTAGCTGTTTACTGGACGGCCTCAGATGCCCCTGGCAACTTCTGTATATGTTCATTTATATGCAGTCTATGACCTAAGTGTGGCTCCAAAGCTCAGAATCCCAAAACCTGTCTACCCAGAGCAAGGAGTCACTGCACTAACTGGATTATGTAGAAGGGCTTGTCACCTGGAGGTTGCTGGATAAAGGTCATATGGGGTTTTGAAAATGTCACTCTCTTATACACAGTTCCATTCCTGGAATGCCCCTCCTCCCCTCCATGAAGTCAGCAAAGAGTTGTTAGGCTAGGACTTCCTGTGGTCTATGGCGGAGTGACTCAAGCCCAGGAATTGGGACTAAGGCTAGCGGTAGAGACCTGAAGAAGCCTGCTATGTAGGCAGTAGCGTCCAGGGACTGTTGGGGACCAGCTAAACATGCACAGTGGACTGCAGCAAGGCCTCTGTGAAAATGAGAGAGACATTGCGCTCCTTTGTAAGGTACAGGAATGGGAGCAGAGATGACAAAGCCAACCAGGGAGCAGTGTGCCATTTTATGTGGTCAGGATTAACACTGTAATAGGAGACGGGTTCTGTACTTGTGCATATATATGTATACCAGGCTAACAATAGTCTTTCCAGCCTGAGAAGCACTGGGTTTGAAATGAGAAACAACTCCAGGCAAGAATGCAGTCTGCTTACGTGGGGTTTGGAGTTGATAGTTCAGACAGGGAGCTGGAGAGGTGGCTCAGAGGTTAAGAGCACTGTTCTTCCAAAGGTCCCGAGTTCAATTCCCAGCAACCGCATGGTGGCTCACAACCGTCTGTAATGAGATCTGGTGCCCTCTTGAGTCATCCTCATCAGCTTATGCCATGAGACCCAATATGAACAAGTTCAATAGAACCGCTGCCCATGCATACTTCAGCATTGCCAGGGCAAAAATTAATTAATCATTAGGGGTTCAGGGGTTGCTTGGACTCTTCCAGCCCAGATTCCCCCACATCCATACAGCTCTGTCCTTAGTAAAAGAGACTCTGCAGAGGCAGGATGAATGTCGGCTGACCCTCTCCCTGTCCACCACAGGTGTGAGTGTGTGCCAGGTTACACCGGTGACAACTGCAGCGAAAATCAGGATGACTGCAGGGATCACCGCTGTCAGAACGGGGCTCAGTGTGTGGATGAGGTCAACAGCTACGCCTGCCTCTGTGCTGAGGGCTACAGGTGAGCCTCTGGGCCACACTGTGAGCAATTCCCCTGCCTCGGGTGGGACTGGCTCAGGAGAGTCCCATTCTGGGAGCTGAGTGCTGGAGATTTGGGTGTGACTCCACCGGTCCCAACTATGCAAACTTGGGAGGGTCAAACAACCACTTAGAACTTGGGCATAGACTTCCAAACCTGTTTGTTGAAGGGCTGAAGATGGGAACAGTAAAGAAGGAGTTTAGAAGGAATTATCGTCATGCTTCTGAATGTGGGCATCCAGCTGTCCCAGCACTATTGGTTGAAAAGACTTTTTTTTTCCTTCACCTCATTCAATTGTCTTGGCTTTCTGGCGAAAGCTCCGGGACCTGCAGGTTTAGGGATGCTTCTGTTTGCTGTTCTTATGCCGGCAGCATGCTGTCTTTATTACGGCAGCTTCGTGCTGAGTTTTTAAATTGGAAAGTGTAAGTCCTCCTGTTGGTTTGTTTGTTTGTTTCCGAGGTTGTTTTGGCTATCCTGGGTTTGTTGAATTTCCAGGTTAGATAGTCAAATTTTGCAAAAAAAATAGTTTGGGATTTGGTAGGAGCGTTATTGACCTGTGGAGCAGTGTAGGGAGCAGTGGTATTTTAATAAAACAACATTGAATTTTCCCATTCTTGAGCGTGAACTGCCTCTCGGCATATGTAGGCCTACTTTAGCTTCTTTCAACAACTGTTCTGTTGTTTTTAAAGTACATGCTTCACACTTATTTTGAAATATTTTTTAAATTATTATTTTTTGTGTATGGTGTTTTGCCTGCAGGGATGTCTATGCACCAAGTCTGTGCCTGGTGATTTCAGAGGCCAAATGAGGGTGCCAGATCCCCTGGGACTGAAATTACAGATGGTTGTGAGCTGCTTTGTGGGTGCTGAGAATCCAACCTGGGTTATCTGGAAGAGAAGCCGATGCTCTTAAGCACTGAGCTATCTTATCTCTCTAGCTCCTCATACATAATTTTGGAATTATTTCCCAATTTTAATTCTTCTAGAGGATATTATAAATAGAATTGATTTTAAAAAGATTCATTTATTTTACTTATGTGTACAAGTGTTTGACTACATGTATATATGTGCACCAAGTGCATGAAGTGGCCAAAGAAGTCAGAAGTGGGCATCGGATCTGATGGAACTTAGGTATAAGTGGTTGTGAGCCACCATGTAGGTGGTGGGAATTGAACTCAGGTCCCCTGCAAGAGCAGCCAGTGCTCTTAACTGCTGAGCCATCTCTCTAGCCCCCTGGAATTGATTTCTTAATTTGTTGCATGTGCACTGATTTTGTAAATCAGGCTGAATTCTTCAGTTAGTTCTAAGAGCGTTAGTAGATTCCTTAGGATTTTCTTCTACAGGATAACATATCTACAAATAGATAATTTCCTTCCTCTTTTTTGGTGTAGAGGTGTGTTTTCTCCCTAACTGCTCTGCCCATACCCTGCAGTGTACAGCTGTATGAAGCTTGTGAGAGCAGGCACTCTTGGCTTCTTTCTGCATCTACAGGGCAACATTAACCTCTGTCCGTCGAGTGTGATGCAGGCTGTGTGTGTTTTCGGGCTGTAGATTTCCCTTCTACTTCCAACTTGTTGATGTTTCTTTGATTTTTTAATATGTTACTATGATGTTCAACATTGATTGATTTCAGATGTTAAATCAACTTTGAGCTCCTGGGGTAAAATTTAAATGGTCATGATATATAATAATGTTTATGCTCCATTTGATTTGCTGATATCTTGCTGAGGACTTTTTGCTATGTCCCTTAGTGACATTGCTTGTATTTGTTTCTTTCAGTGTCTTTGTCTCGCTTAGGTACCAGTGTCTCAGAATCAGGAAGTGTTCCTTTATTATGTACTTCTTAGAAGAATTTATGGAAAAATGAGGATTAATTATTTTTTAAATCTTTTTTTAAATATTTATTTATTATGTATACAATATTCTGTCTGTGTGTATGACTGCAGGCCAGAAGAGGGCACCAAACCTCATTACAGATGGTTGTGAGCCACCATGTGGTTGCTGGGAATTGAACTCAGCACCTTTGGAAGAGCAGGCAATGCTCTTAACCTCTGAGCCATCTCTCCAGCCCCTTTAAATCTTTAATAGGATTCATCAGTGAAACAAACCCTTTGGGCCTGGGGAATTTTCTGGTCACTAGTTCAATTTCTTCAATTGTTTGTTAGTATGGATTATTTCAAGTCTTGAGTCAATGTGGGGAGTTTTTGTGTTTCTAAAAATTGACCGATTTCATCTATTCTATCCAATTAGCTGGCACACAGTTGGCCATATGTGCCCTTCTAAGTCTCCCTGTGTTGTGTTGGGGGTTATGAGAAACCAGGGCCTTGTGCCCGCTAAGCAAATGCTCTATCTCTGCCACCTCCCCAGGTAACTGCTTTATTTCTGTAAGTCTGCCAGCAATGTGCCCGCTTTTATTTCTGCTTTCTGTAATTCAGGGCCTCCTCGCCATCATCTCCATCACCCCTGCTTGTATCTTAAGTCAGAGTTGTAAAATCTGCCCTGCAGAGTTACTGGCATGGGGGGAGGGAGTGAATCTTCAGCTTCGAAGTGTGCCAATCATCTGAGACCTGTTAGGAAGTGACTGGAGGGGGGGCGGTCCTTTTCTGGGAAGGGCCAGATGATGCTGCAGGAACTGCTCCAGGGGTCCCTCCTGGAGCTCAGCTCCCTTGCTAAGCAACACTCACAAAGGACATCTTCTGGGTGTCCGTTAAGGTGGACTTTAAGGGTCCATTTTCTTGGGGTGGTTAGTGAATTTCTGACTAGCACAGTGGGAGAGACTCCCTCCCTCCGCTTCATTTGGCCCCATCCTCTCTGACCTGTGTCTTTTCCTCTCAGCGGACAGCTCTGTGAGATCCCACCTGCCCCCAGGAGCCCCTGTGAGGGGACTGAGTGCCAGAACGGGGCCAACTGTGTCGACCAGGGCAGCAGGCCTGTATGCCAGTGCCTGCCAGGCTTCGGCGGCCCCGAGTGTGAGAAACTGCTCAGTGTCAACTTTGTGGACCGTGACACTTACCTGCAGTTCACGGACCTGCAGAACTGGCCTCGGGCCAATATCACTCTTCAGGTGTGTGTCTGGGGACCTGGTCACTCAAAGGGAGTCAGGGAGCAGGGTATCCCCACTCCTCAGAATGTCAGGCTACACCCCTGTCCACAGAAACCGAAAGGAACCTGTGTGGGCTGCTGTTATCCTCGGGTTAGGATGAGTCATCTCGGGGACAACTGTGACAGGATCCAGATGAAGCTTGCCAGAGGCCTTGCCCACAGGCCTTAATCACACCCTTTGCTCAGCTCTGGCCTGCTCCGCGTGCCTGGAGTGATTTCTGGGCTTGTCTTTAACCAACAGTTTTGGGGTCCCCTAAATGCCCATTTTGTGCCTTCAGTGTCATTTCAGAACATCATCATGTTGAGGGGGGAAAACCAGCTTCTACTTCAACAAATGATGAAAAATCTGGCCGTTTTGCTGAATATGTCCCAGAGGAAGAGAGGGAGGCAGATCTGACTGCATTTTCCCCAGTAGACAATGTAAACTCTTGAACCCCTCTGCCTCAAATTCCATTCTTGGTCACAAGCGCCCAGTCGTCTCTCCTTTCCTGTGTTCTTTCTGCCTCAGCCCCTCAGACAGGCTCAGCTCTGTCCTCTCCAGTTGCTCTCAGTAAGCTAGCAGGCAGCTCATCCACTCTATGCAAAACTCAGCCCATCCAGATCCAGCTCTGTCCCCAGCCCCAGCCATAGCGCAGGCTCTTCTAACGTCTTCAGGAGGTCTCGCTGTCACACATTAAGGGATTCTTCTTTGCCTGCACTCAAATTCAACAACCAATGGTCTCAGCGGAAGCTCTCTGATTGGCCAGGCTTTTGTTACATACCTATTCCTTGACCAATCACTGGGCCCAAGGAAATGAGCTAGTGTGGTTTATCCAGCCTTGGTCCATGTGCCTGCTCTGTAGACCAGGGCATCAGGATATTTACAGAAGAATGCAGGGAGGGAGGGGGAGCTAGACAGAAGGAAACAATCGTGCTTCTTACAGCCATGGGGAACGCCCTCCCAAATCTCCAACCACAGACCCTGTTTTCCAAGCATCTCCTTCCGGTATTATAGGGCTCTGGCTGGGGGAACCTTCCAGAACTAGAGCGTGTCTCCTCTCTAGTCCCCTCCCCTTGAGGCTCCCAGGGGCCCCCACACCACACTGTGGTGGCTGTGTACTGCCTATTTCTCACGGGGCAACTGGTCTTTATTTACCTGTTCTTGGGCGGATGCTAGTCAGGCCACAGCCATCCTTTTGCTGGCAGTGAATGACAAGTGAGCCTGGGACTGCTGGCCTAGGCCAGCCTCCCTGAAGAGGGGCATCTGGTCAGGAGAGGGGAGAGAACGGTTTTTACACCCTTCCAACCTTGAGTCCCCTCTGTTCGTTTACCCGCCTGTGCTGCTTCTGTGAGGGGTGGCATGGGAGAGAAAGTGCCTTTGCCTCTCAGGTCTCTACAGCAGAGGACAATGGGATCCTCCTGTACAATGGGGACAATGACCACATCGCAGTTGAGCTGTACCAGGGCCATGTCCGTGTTAGCTATGACCCAGGCAGCTACCCCAGCTCCGCTATCTACAGGTAGGAATTCCTCAGGCTATCAGCCTTCCTTGGGTGGGCATGCCAGGATGTGGGGCTCCTGGGCCAAGAACTACACAGACTTGGCTGACCAAGAAAAAAGGCCATCTGGTCTCCTGAGTCCAGCCTATTTGGATCTAAGGCTCCATGGCACCCATATTTCCCCATCCCACCTCACCGCAGAGGCAGCCCCTAACTGGAAGAAACTCTCTCCAAAAGTCCCCACCTCTCCTGGGCCTCAGAAAGGGGGAGTAGCAGGCATCAGGCCAAAGTCCGCATAGTCCCCTTGAGAGATTTGTCTCCTTGGGGAGCAGTGGCTGGGTTGATGGCCTTTCTGGGATGTGCCTAGCTCGGATCTTCCTGAGGCCCACTCCCCACCCCCATCTCTTTCCAGTGCTGAGACCATCAACGATGGGCAATTCCACACTGTCGAGCTGGTCACCTTTGACCAGATGGTGAACCTCTCCATCGACGGCGGCAGCCCCATGACCATGGACAACTTTGGCAAGCACTACACGCTCAACAGCGAAGCCCCCCTCTATGTGGGAGGTGAGGACCTTTCAGACAGAAAAAGCCTGTCACCTAGTCATGGTGATGGTGTCCCCAAGCAGAGCCTCCTGTGTTTTCTGGTCTGAGGCTGGCCAGGAGAGCTTGTGCTGGGGAGGTGCCAAAGGATGAGGTGGTCCTACTGAATGGTTAATCTGGTGGATTTGTGCTGTCCTGCCTGGTGTCTAGCTGCATTCTGGCCAACCTAGACTAACCAAGAAGGGGCTGGCCAACAGGTCTGGGTTTTTCCCAGATGTCTTCCATACCATGGGCACCCTTCTTGGCTCTGGGATTCATTTCTAGTCTTGGACCCTCAGAGGCCAGAAACACTGCGAGAGGCTCAGCACAGAGTCCTGCATCAGCTGGAGGCTCCCCAGTGGACCCGCGGATGCTGCAGTCCAGGAAGGCCTGTCCACCACCCGCAACCATCTGCATGCTGTCTCAGCCTGGGGAGTGCCTGGCCCGCTATGTGATCCCGGCTCTGCCCCTACTAGTTGAGGCTTTCAGATGAGCTCCTGAGAGTGCCAGACAGGGACAGGCAGCCTCTGCCTTGGGGTGGCTGCGAAGCCAGTAGCACAAAAGCAGATGGCAAAGTGCCCTGCACATGAGTTCTTCGCTTCGACTGGAATCTCCAGAAATGAAAGCAGACATCCCAGAGGGAAGCAGTCCCAGAGGGAGATAGCCAGACTTAGGGAACAGGCATTTTGGAATCCAGCTGGCCAACTGGCCATACCTAGCCTGACTTAGCTCCAGTCCCAGAGGAAGTAGACTTTCCACATCTTTCTGGAAAGGAGTCTGATCCTCCGAGGTGACAAAGGGCCTCTGCAGAGACAGGACAGAGCCCAAGGGCACGAGGCGACATTGCAGAGCTGCCCAACAGGCACGGTTCAATCCCAACACACTCTAGTGTCTCTTCCTGTCACTTCAGGTATGCCTGTAGACGTGAACTCAGCTGCCTTCCGCCTCTGGCAGATCCTCAATGGCACCAGCTTCCATGGTTGCATCCGGAATCTGTACATCAACAATGAGCTGCAGGACTTCACCAAGACGCAGATGAAGCCGGGAGTGGTGCCGGGCTGTGAGCCCTGCCGAAAGCTCTACTGCCTGCATGGCATCTGCCAGCCCAATGCCACCCCAGGGCCCGTGTGTCACTGTGAGGCTGGCTGGGGGGGCCTGCACTGTGACCAGCCAGTGGATGGCCCCTGCCATGGCCACAAGTAAGCCTGGGAAGGACCAAGAGAGTCATCACCCTCACTCATCGGGACTTTTCCTGCAAGCCCATTTGCTTATGGCAAGCACAGCCTCACCAGCTGTATTTTTAAATCTTTAAATTGGAGCATATGGCCTGACACAAGATGATATTATTATTATTTGGCTTTAAGCTCTTATTAACTGGAAAAGGACAAGCATAGAATCAGATCCCCCCTCCCGCCCCTTTAAATCTTGGGAAGAGAACCAAGTGCAAGGCTAGGAGGGGTGGGACCCCCTCTGGCTGGCCCATGGTCTAGCCTGTTCTCACAGTCCTCTTCCCTGTTTCTTCCAGGTGTGTCCACGGGAAATGCGTGCCCCTTGATGCTCTTGCCTACAGCTGCCAGTGCCAGGATGGGTACTCAGGGGCTCTGTGCAACCAGGTCGGGGCTGTGGCAGAGCCCTGTGGGGGCTTGCAGTGCCTGCATGGCCACTGTCAGGCCTCAGCCACCAAAGGGGCACACTGTGTGTGCAACCCTGGCTTTTCAGGCGAGCTGTGTGAGCAAGGTCAGGGGGCCCCCTCCTGACTGCCCTCTGCTGGGTCCCTCCCCGTCATTCTGCCGTAGGAGCTTCATGTCATCATCCTCAAACCCCAGCAAGCCCTTCATCCTTGTTCTCCTCCTTCCTTCCCCTCTGCTACACAGGGGACTGCTGGGCTTCTGGGCCTTGTCCTCTAGCCAGAGTTCCACCTTTTCCATCTCCTGGACTCAGCCTGCCCTGCAGTTCCCTTGACCAGGACCCTGCCCTTCTTGGCTGAGGTCTCGCCATGAAAAGACCATCCAGCCACATCCAGTAACAGCCCCTAGCCAGGCTTGAGCACCTCGGTCTGTCAGCTTTGGACCTAGGTGTGGCAGGATGTCTGAAGGTTAGGGAATTTCTTCCCAGGCTTTCCCTGGGCCCCTTCACCAAGATACTTTGGCTAGACTCCAGACTGCAGAAGCTGGGAAGAGGGAAGCTGGAGAAATTCAGCCTTGGGCACCGTAGGGTCAGTGTGTCATCCTCTCCACTGAGGAATGCTTCCCTAACGCCATTGCCTCCAGGTCTCAGCTCTTCTTGCACACCTGCACAGTGGGAACCACCTCAACTGGAGGGCCTGGGCAGCTAGCTGCCTCCTCTTCCCTCATCACACATTGTGGGCCCAGGAGGAAGTCGAGCATAGGTGCATGCAGAGCCGGGGAGGATGTTCAGGACAGAGGGGTGAGAGGGCTCTCCCAGTGGAGCCCTCCTAGGATGCTGCCCAGTGCCCCTCCTGCTTCTCACGGTGTGCTCTGAGGCTCTCTCTTGGTATCTGTCCCATCCAGAGTCCGAGTGCCGGGGGGACCCTGTCCGGGACTTTCACCGGGTCCAGAGGGGCTATGCCATCTGCCAGACTACGCGCCCGCTGTCGTGGGTGGAATGCCGGGGCGCGTGTCCAGGCCAGGGCTGCTGCCAGGGCCTACGGCTGAAGCGGAGGAAGCTCACCTTCGAGTGCAGCGACGGGACTTCATTTGCTGAGGAGGTGGAGAAGCCCACAAAGTGCGGCTGTGCCGAGTATGCGTAATGCGCAGGCGGCACACTAGCAGCTGGGCTGAGATGCGGGCATCATCACGATGGCGCCTGGGTCCTGGTGGGCGCGGGGGCACCGAGCTGCCTTTCCAGCAGACTGCACTGCCGGGGCAGAGGACAAGCAAGGCCTTGACTGCAGCGCCCTCTCCCAAAGTGCCTTGCACAGATAGGCGCTTAATAAATATTTGTTGAATGAATGTGTGTGTGAGGTCAGGCCACGAACAGTGGCAGAAGGTGGCACACCTCTGCCTGCTACCCGGGACTGAAAAAGGGGGCTAACCCCTGTCTCCACTTGCTTCTCCCCTGGCCTGTGACCCTGGCTGGTCTGAAACAGTTAATAATGTCCCAGTAGCCTTTGGCCCCTCTGAGGGTACCTCCCGGGGTACTGGCCTGGTCTCTGCAGCCGCATTTACTGGCTGCAGGCCACTCTCCAGAAGAGCTCCTGTCATGCGGAAGTAACTGACCCTTCTTCCTTGAGTCACACGGCCCATTGCCTCCACAGCTTGGGAAAGAGGTAGGGGTAGGGTTGGGTTTGAGTAGGACCAGGCTCTGAATCATGAAGTATAGAATGACCATGGAAGCTTCTATGAGGGGGTTCTTATGCTTGGGGTGATAGACCCCACCACAGAGGGCAAGGAGTTCTTGGCTCCAGTAGAACAGACAATTCTGGCTACAAAAGGGGCACCGGGCCCAGGTTTCCCTAGCCAAAAGCTGCTGGTGCCTGTAGCAGAGGAAGGATTGGGTATGAGGAGCAGCTGGGTGAGGCCAGGGGCTTCTCCACTGGAGGTCTTGTACAGAGGCCATGTGCAACAGGAGGAAGTCAGATGACCCAGATACTAAAAGTCTCTGCCCTGTGGCTCAGAGCAGACTTCTGCCCATTCCAGGCCTTAGGCCTGCAGCTGTGAAGAGGGAGGTAGACAGGAACCAAGCAGATAACTCCCTTTCTGGTCTCAGGAAGGAGGCCTGAGAAATTAGAAAATTCAGTTCCATTAACTTCACTAGCAGGTATTTATGTACCCAATGTGGAGTGGGTGAGGGTATGCAGCCTTTACGTGGACTAATTCCTAAGCACCCAGAGCGGCCCAAGCTGCAGCTCCTCACTCTGGGGGTTTGCAGTGGCAGCTGTGTGAAGTCACCAGATACACGGTGGGCTGACACCAAGGCTTCTCTTTCATGCAGAGTGAAATGTAGAAAGATGAAGTCTGAGCCTAGCAGGGGGCTGCTGAAGGGACAAAGGGTTATATGAGGTCTCACTTCTTCCTGAGAGGGTGGAGCCCTGGATCATGGTGGGGGAGGGGAGAGAGGAAGGAGAGCATCTCCGTGGGCCAGAGGTGTGAGCATGTCCCTCTCTTGGCTGCTTCCATCTGGAAGTGTAGGTAAAGCCCACGGGAACACTTTATACCTGTGTCCTGGCCCATGTGGACACCAAGAGGAGCATTCGGTGCTGGTGAGAACACAAACCTGTGACTTTAGGACTTGGCACCTCCTATCATAATAGCTCTGAGACCAGTGAGACTCTGGATGGAAAGCGAGCCCTGCCCTGTCCAACAAGTCAATGTCCTCATGGCTGGGGTGGGGGGACAGGCTCCATTTTCTTAAGGCCCTGAACAAGGCCACAGTGCAGACCGGCAAATCCCCAAGAGGGCAGAGGCCCAGGTCTCTAAGAGGCTTTACCCAACTCTGCAGTGTCTTTCTCTTACTCCAAGCTTTCAGGCCACTGTGGGACCCTGACAAGCAGCTACATCAGGTTGTACATGGAAGAAAAGCTTAGGCATGTAGCATCATGTCCCTTTCTAGAAATAGAGACGTTCTGGCTTCCTCTGTCCTGTGAAGTTACCGTCCCCAGCCATCACTGGAAAAGGCAATTCCTGGGCTGGCATGGACTGGCAGGTTTGCTCACACGGCCGAAGGTCAAACACCTGTAGTCAGGTGGCACCTTTCCCCAAGGCCTTGGGATGGGAAGGGAGAAGCTAACACAATGGTTCCCAGAGATCCGCCCCGCCCTCCTGAAACAGACTTCTACTGAATCTGAGGATCAAGACTCATGGCAAAGTGAGGGTAACAAGGGTGAGCGAGCCATGAGCCCCATGCTCAACTTAACCTTTGACTCAGTGACTTCCTTGCCAGCCAAGGGCCTGGTCTATCATCCTGTTCACAATTGGGCTTGTAAGGTTGGGTAAGAAAGAAGGCAACTATGAGACCAGCCCTTTGAGAAATCATCTCCACATTGTGTTCCCCTTTGGCAAAGACCTTCAGTTAGTTTTGTGGTCAGCACTGGCTATTTCTATTGGACGTGCACAGAAGACACAGAAGAGACCCAACAGGGCCAGGCCTCTAGGACTTGGTACTTGGGCAGCACTGCTCAAGGCCCTGTGACAATGTTAAGAAAAGGAAAAGACCGGCTGTTTCCCCTATGCCTGCTGTTAGCTTAACCATGAAAGTATCTCTTTATACAGAATACTTACAGATTCTAATATATATTTGTATTTCATTTTGTTATAGTATTTTTATATGTTAAAGTCAACCTCCAGTGTCTTTTGATTTTCAGATGCTATGTGGTTGTGACCTTTTGTTTGGGGTTTCCTGGAGTCTTGTTTGGGTCAACTCTTAGAAATTGGCTTAAAACAGTCCCTGCGGGAGCTGTGCCTGTCCTTTCCCCAGGAGTATTGTTTTAGAATATGTCAGTATTGTCCATTGTCTTCCATATGAATATGACATTGATCCACTGACTTTCTGCCTGCCTGGTCTCTTTCTTCACCAAAATGAGTCTGCAGCTACCAGGGCAACAAGGCTCTGGGCTAGCACACTGGCTGGCCACCACAGGCAGGCAGTCTAATCCTGATGTGGAGGAAAGGGTGCGAGACAATCTGGGGAGCCTGTTTACTCTCATCTCCCACCAAGCGTTTACAGTGATGCTAATGTTTTGAGCATTTGTCTTTTACCAGATTCTGAGGGGCTTGGAGCATCCAGGCAACAGATTAGAAAGTAGCATATATTCTCGGACATCCTAGAAGGCCAGTGGAGTAAGTAGGAAACAAACATCACACCAGAAACCCTTCTTTCGGGAGGGGAGATAAGGATCTGAGCGACTGCGAGGCTGGGTCCCCTGGACAGGTCCTCCAAGCTAAAAGGCCTTGCAAGTCCTCTGTTGATGCCAGGGCTATGAACTGACTCACATGTGAGCACCGTGAAAGCGCAGAGGGATAATAACTTTGGTGCTGTCCCAACAGCAAGGGATTTGGAGATGGAATAATAGAGAGCAGGGTAGAGAAAGGAAAAAAACCAAGTGGGATGAAAGGCTAGCCTGTCTGGGAAGGAGTAAACCAAGCAGGCAGTGCTCCCTGGCTGCCTGCCGTTTCTATGACTTCTATTAAAGTGGGTACCAACAGCGGCAAATGCAAACTCACTGCCAGAGCATTTTTCCAGTCTATTTGTACCAGCTGGTTCTTATCATGGCTAAATTTGCTAGGTTAAAACAAAACAAACACCCACTCCCAAACAAACAAAACAACCAAACCCCACAAAACTAGAAACCCCAATATTTGAAATTAAACTTACGTTTATAAACTTTTTTTTTAAATCCTGGGCTAAATAAACACATCTATGGGTTGAAAATTTGCAACTTCTATGTTAAAGCAAAACCAGGGCTGTTAGACAGTCACTCCCTGTATCCACTGAGGCTAGCTGTGGGATGGACTGGTTCACACGGTGACTGAGTGTAGCTGTGGGA
>NC_022015.1:69062032-69062328 GCF_000317375.1 Microtus ochrogaster | reverse complement strand
AGTGTAGCTGTGGGACGGATTGGTTCACACCATGACTGAGTGTAGTTGTGGGACGGACTGGTTCACACCGTGACTGAGTGTAGCTGTGGGACGGACTGGTTCACACCGTGACGGAGTATAGCTGTGGGACGGACTGGTTCACACGGTGACCGAGTGTAGCTGTGGGATGCACTGGTTCACATGGTGACTGAGTGTAGCTGTGGGATGGACTGGTTCACACGGTGACTGAGTGTAGCTGTGGGATGCACTGTTTCACACGGTGACTGAGTGTAGCTGTGGGATGCACTGGTTCACAC
>NC_022015.1:69048518-69061894 GCF_000317375.1 Microtus ochrogaster | reverse complement strand
GTGACTGAGTGTAGCTGTGGGATGGACTGGTTCACACCATGACTGAGTGTAGCTATGGGATGCACTGGTTCGGTGGTGATCTTAAATAGACCCACTTCCAGCAGAGACAAAAGGATCCAACGAAGCAGATCACAGCTGAAACCCTGGCAAAGGCAAAGTTTGTGTTCTGCCATATTCCAACAGGGTCACAGGACTGGACAGCACTGGCTGGCCTGTTCCCTCCCTGTCCTGTCACCTGGGATCCCACATTGTTTCCACTCTATTTTCTCCCCTGAAGTCAGTCATGATGGTTTAGGGTAGTGCATACAATGCTTCTTTATCCCCAGTCCCACGGTTTACACAGTCTGCTTCCAGCCATATACCAGTGGGGCAGGAAGCTGTGCTGTATTCTGTTCTCTCTCCAGTGATTACACAAACACACTTTAATATCAAAGAAGTTTAATACGCTGCAATAAAATAAGCGCCTGGAGAAAGCTCACAGAGTAGATGTGGATGTTAGCGTAATCCCTCCCACACGCTGTCTTCTAGCTTTACACCCCCTTCCCTCAAAACCACCCAGGAAATCCTTCCACTTCAACGTCAGTGTGGGCCCCCTTATCAATAACAAGAACACAGTTATCTATGTGGTCCAACAGGAAAAGCAAAGCACAGAAGCACAAAAAGTCTACAAGATTTCAAATATTTAAGAGACTTGGTACATACTCAAAGTTAAAATAACTCCAACTTTTATAGCTATACATACTGTTTTAAAGCAACTTAATATATTTTTAAATTTCATATATACACTCTCAAAGGTTCTTCAGGTGAGGTATGTAAACATTGTCTAATGAAAAATTTTCAATGTTTCAAACCAACAAATTCACAGCATACATTGAATTTTCATCTGTTAAAGACACAGTATTTTCCTACACTCACTAACAGTGGAATCCAGGCCCAAGATGTGTGCGCTGCTCTGCCAGGTGGCACCTGCAGACTCTTCTCACTTCACTAGTTTGGAAGGTGCTGGGGTCAGGGAGGGCTCAATCCTCCACAGGCCCGACTCTTGGGCATCTGGAGCACTAGCTAAGACTCACAAGACAGCAGAAAGGAGCGCATCCAAACACCTACAAGATTGACCTCGGCAACAATACCAGGAGGGACCAGTAAAAACTTGAGGAATGGTGGAGACTCAGCTCCCTGAAACGGAGCTGGATCTGCAGCCCCTGCCCTAAACTCATTCTGAAGGGTTGTGGCCTAATAGAAGCAAAATCCAATGCACACCTGAGCTTCAGTTAAATTGCATGGGCCTCCTAGGACCCCCAGGCCCCTCAAAGGCATGGACACTAGCCTAAATTAGGGCACTGGGCTGTGCTTTTCATACAGGGTGGGGTTGAACGTCTTATGTTGTAATGCATATGAGAAACTAATGCCATGAAATCACAAAGATGACTAGTGTACACAGGCACTGGTCCCGGACCTTGGAGGAGCTCAATTTTGAAAACCACTTGTTCCCTGAGGGTAAACAGCAGGCTTACATTGAGATTAAGTGAGGCTAATGTGGGGATTTTCATTACAAAATACCAAAGACTTAGGAAAGCTCCAGCCAGAATTTCTATCTCACCTTCGTGTATCATCTACAAGACCCTCCCCTCCCCCCACCATAAGTAGTCACCTCCCCAACAACACAATGCAGGGCAAGTTCTCTCCTCTGCACACTTTTGGGCGCAGCAGTGGAAAGTTTACCTTAATGCACCCACTTCAGTTTAAAAAACACTAGCGAATCCCAAACACCATCAGAAATATAAAAAAATTAAAAAAGAGAGAGACATATCCAAAAGCCTAAAAAGCTACATCATTTTTAACAGTGGTTATCTGGGTGTGGATATCTGTTTCAGTAAGTTTAGGACGGTCACAAGGAAAGGCTGCTCAACAGAGTCGGACACACTAAGAGCCTAACTAGACTCTAGGGACCACGGACATTTCGAGCTGAGGCATAGAGGCAGAAGGCAGGACATAGGCTGGTTTCTAAAGGTAAGTCAGACAGAGCAGGGGGAAATATAATAGGCCACATATGTTTCTCGGGTAAAAATTCCTTACATTTATTCTATGGCCAAATGAGCTTTGTCTCATCTGTTCTGCAAACTACAAATTCCTGGGAAATCACTAACCTTTTGATTGGTGAGTCCACTTTTGATGTGTCTGGTGCTGGGAGAGTCCCCACACACTGCTATATTTTTGTGACATGGGAGCGTGCAGAAGAAACAGAAGCAACAATTCAAGTAAACCAGCCTCTTAGAAAAGGCAAGAGGTTTCGCAAGAGCTGTCCCCCAACCTGATCCTCTGAGACAACAGGACTGGTCAGCACCTGGGGTCATATTGCTATGGAAACACATCAGAAAGAACACCTGGAAATCTGCTCTGCAGACCCAGGCACTGACCAATTACTGTACATCTGTATATATATATATATCTATATATAATATATAACACAACCAGATGAGAATAGGGGCAGTTAAAGCTTGGATTGGATGGTCCATTACAGATGCAATGCCCCACACAGCTCTCAACCTGCTGGTTTCATTTCTTTCTCCATGAGTGAACTGTGTTACAAAAGAAGTTCACTGCTCAAAATATATTCTTCTACAATACAATGCAAACCAACATCACTCAGAACATGAGTCTGTATACAGCACGTGTAATAAATATTCTTAGAAAACTATTTACAGCATTACATCTTGTGAACATTTAGATGAGAACAGAATCTACTTTCTGCAAAAGTTAAAAAAGTTTTGACTGTCTAGTTCAGTGCTAAATTCCCTGGCACCTAGCTACCCATTCACATTTCATCTCAAAATCAGACTTGCTTACAAAGAGCATCTTAGAAAAAACATTCTCCAGCATTGCTGTTCGAGGGCCTTCCTTGTTTAGAAAAGACAAAGGAAGGCTACAGGAAATACGCAAACTACAGTTCAAATGGATGACAGTAATCTCTACATACCTGGTCTCCAAGCACCCTAGAGTCCTGGAGCTGCAGGTCAATCCAGCCATCCTGGCACGGTGGCCTGGTGACAGACAGGGTGCCCATGGATGAGGCACAGGGAAAAGGGCCATGCATAACCATGAAGCATTGGTTCCATGACGTCTAGGGTGCTCTGAATTGCAGACCAGGAGTCCTGAGAAGTAAAGCTGAATACATTTTAGAACCATGGGTTACAGATGGGTGGGACAGGGCCACATCTGCAGATGCCTGATGGGAAAGGGTGAGGAGGAAAGCCAAGGTGTTCTCAAGTGTTGCCAATATGCAGAAGGTGATGTGTGTCTCCTATGGATGTATGAAAGGGTCATTCTCATAAATTCTGACAGTCAGACTAGAAGCTCATACTGGCAACCACAGTCGTTTCTTCTCATTGCATAGGCATGAGGCTGCTTGCCACAGGACTACAACCAAGGTCAATGTGTGTTCCCTGCACAGGTCGTGGAAGTGAACAGCTGAACGTACTAATGGTGCATGTGTGAGTTGGGCTGTTGGGGGAAGCCCCGATGCTGGGCTGAGCAAAGTTACAGTCCTTCGAGTCCCACTCTGATCTGGAATGGAGCATCAGTGGGAGAAGCATTAAGGTTCCCAATCTATGTTGTGTCGACCCAAATACAGGAAGGGGTTCAAGGTTACAGCCTCCTGCCATTACTGTGATGTTTAGGGGGTTGATGGCTAAGCACGAGAGTTGGGAGAACAGACGGCAAGAAGTTTTTGGAAAGCCCTTTTGACAGTTAACTAATTTTGTTAAAATAAATACTTTGTATAGAAGCATTTGAACAGGAAAATATCACTATTTACACAGTAAAATAAATTCCACAATGATGTGTATAAATATGTACTCTATATATTTGAAATCAATCACTATTACAGTATCCTAGAACAACTAAGAATGCAGAAGCCACTAGTGAAATTAATTACCCTAAGATACAGTGGCTCTAGCAATAATCCCTACCTGTGGTATAAATATACAAAATTATGCCAATCTTATTTGTATAGTATCTTTATCATAAATGCTTCCAAACACTACATACAGCTCTAACTACAACACAAGATGTTTCATCATGGTACCAACTGGAGTGGGAAAAAGGTGATCACTGAAGGGCATTCAGACACAGCCCACTAAACACTGTGAGAATCTAGCAATGAGAGAAATTCTTCTCATGTGGCATGTATGCATTCAGAGAAGCACTTGTGGGGGGTGTCCCAGAGAAGATGCCACATAGCAGGAGGCCAGAGGCAGGAGGGAAAAGGAAAGGCAAGGTACCAAGAATGACTCCCCAAATGAGGAGCTGCTTCAGGCTTGACCAAGTTTCAGGCCTGACCAAGAGGGCCCTAAACTTGTCTTGCCTAAAGCTGCTGGTGCACGGACGAGGTGCCGTTGGCACACTGGCCATGTCAAAAATGTGTGGCCTGGACTCAGGTTTCAAACACGCAAAGATCAGCCACTAGTATTCAGAGATATCGAGCAAACTTGAGAACGTAAACCTGCACATATCCGATATACAGAAGACAAATGAGGGCTACGGGTGTGAAACTACCAGTTCCTGTGCTTTCAGAGAGGCACTACTGCAGGCTCTAAGTCCACTGGAAATCAGCATGTGCCAACACTGCTGGTGGAATGTCTCCATCAGTCAGGTTCATTGTGATGCCTAACAAAGATGACTGCATGGTTTACAAGACTGTACTTTAAACTAGACCCTAATAGACACGGTGATTCTGCAACTCATCAGCGAGTATCTAATGAACAGAGATGCTCTCCTTCTTCCTTACAAACACAATCAGGAGTGATGCAGCACAAAGCCAACCTTGTGCTGAGACAGACAAGCAAGATACCCAACGGACTACAGCAATGCTGGCCTATATGCACAAAGAAAACATGTGCCTAACTGCCCACACAATTTGATAATGACTTTTTGCAAAAATCAGTACACTGACCTAAAAGGCCAAGGAATAATTTTTCTAGGTAGTGTGGACCACATACAGTTTGTTAGTTTTATTATCTCCGCTTGTCCACTTCAAAAAGTGTAAACCCATTCACTCAACCTCTGGGGTATTCTAATACCACAGGCACTTGGATGCTCTTTCAGGCAGGCAGTCTATGCTTTCAAGAGGCTTACAAACTGCACAGCTTGTTAAACAGGACAGGCCCACAGGGTGTGGAAGCTTCAGGGTCTCTTTCCTTGGCACGCAAGTCTGCTAGAGGAAGAGCTGGGCCCAGAGCACTGAAAGACACCATCCTAAAGCTTGGGAAACGACAACTCCAGGAAGAAGGCAACGGTCTCAACTCCAAAGACAAAAGCATGATTACAGACAGCTTTTACATACTGCTCACCAGGTAGTCCCTTGAGTGCAGAAGAATGGGATGCTGCCAAGAAGCTGGCCCTACAATCCATCCCTTGTAGGGGAATCATTTTGAAAGCTGTCTCAAAACACTAGTTTCCTAGTTCTGCTGGTTTTAAGTTTTTAAAAGTCTTTCTTTGCAAAGGATTTGGGAGCAAGCCTAGGGAAAAAAGTACCTGCTGCATGGATATGAGGACTGCTTTGGGAATACATACAAAGATGTGACCTCATATTTCAAGCATTCTAGCATTTCAGTGGATAGTGTCATAATGAAATACAAAACAACAGGAAGAATTCAAAATAATTGGGCAAGGGTCATAGCTCAGTGGTAGAGGTCTGCCTAGCTTCTATCAGGGCCAGAGCACTGTCCACTAGTTAGGGGACAAGGTCCCCATTTTTAAAATTTTTGACATGACCTTCGGCTTCATTCTGGAATGTAGAATATAAACTTTTTTTTTTTTTTTGGTTTTTTTCGAGACAGGGTTTCTCTGTGGTTTTGGAGCCTGTCCTGGAACTAGCTCTCGTAGACCAGGCTGGTCTCGAACTCACAGAGATCCGCCTGCCTCTGCCTCCCGAGTGCTGGGATTAAAGGCGTGCGCCACCACCGCCCGGCCCAGAATATAAACTTTTATTTGAGTTTCAGGGGAGGGGAGGACTAACACTCTGGAAGCTGACTGGATTTAATGTAAAGATAGAACCCAAAACTCCTTCTATAGCAGTTCAAAAACTACCATTTTATTGTTCACTTGCCTTTAATAAAATTATTTTGAAAGTGTGTGACTGAAAATAGATCAATGGTAATACACTGGTTGTCACCAGGCTTTTGTTTCCATGCTGGGAGCCTTTCCCACAGCTAACTGTGGCATTGAGATTCAGAACCAACAGAAGTGTTAGCAGGTAATCTCATCCGGACAGTCTTGGCGTATTTTAGTAAACAAGTGAAGCTCTATGATTAGACACTATGGGAGACAACATGCAATAGTCCACACAACTTAAGAACTCCAGAGGCAACTTGGTCAGGGGTTCTGGTCTATAGACTGTGGTGGCTTCATTGTGGGGACGGAGGGAGGACTTAAAGGTAGACACACAGCTTGTTAAGAGTTGAGTTACTCTGAAACTGTCTCAGTGATGTGTCTCTACAGCAGGAGCATACAGAAACGTGCTTAAGACAACTGAGATGGGGGGGGGGTTGTGGGAGACAGAGGGTGTGAGGCAGAAGAGAAATGGGGGAAGATTAATTCCCAAAAGGGATTATTTTCTCAAGCAGGGGTCAGCAGGCTTTTTCAAAGATACAAATAGTAACTATTCTAGGTTTTGTGGGCTTCCTGACTGCTTCTCCAAATGTTTAATCTGCACCATGGACAACCAATAAGGATATGGACATGGTTCTAAGTTAATAAAACTTTATTTATACATATGAGTAGCCAGCCCACAGTTTACATGTCTATGACAGCTCAAGGGTAAGCTAAGAGGAGGCCTGCACTGGCTGACCTGAGACCAAAGGGATGTTACCCAAACAGACTTCTGGGTAACTCAGTCTGTTTCTAGTATTATGACAAGCACAGACTTGCTGATGACAACACCACAGCATCTCCAGTTTGCATCACAGAGCATGGAGTCATTTCCTGTGGGACTCTTAGGTCTGCTAACCTAATAGAAACACTGCTCATAAATGAGTGACAGCTGTGCTCTCAGTCCAGCAGCCATCACAAGGCTGGAGACAGGCCAAATCCTGACTTACAGTGTCTGTCTTAAGGTGATCCTTGCTGATGAGTTACGTGCACAGGAGATGCAGAGGGTCCCCGGGGGGAATGGATGGCTCTTTTCTCTAAGCCACTACAGAACAACGAGGCACAAACCCCACAGCTTGACTGTGGTTTAGATAGGACAGGATCAAGTCTTCAGTAAAGAACCCCACCAAACAACAACAAAATAAAAACAGCCAAACCCAGAGAATCCCAGGAACTAGCAACTGTGGGTCAACAGACTCAGGTAACATTCCTATGCTGGAAGCTACTAGAACAGAGAAAGCGCCTGGGCAAGATTCTGAACCCCAGCGAGACAGCAGGCCTGTCACCACAGCAGGCTGCACTTTATGGATGCCACAAAGAGCTTTGCAGCTAGCTTCATGGACATCTTCCAGATCCTGAACAGAGGGAACACTAGTCCTTTGGCATCAACTTCAGCTCGAGCCTTAGATAGCCACTTTAGAGAGCATAGGGCCAGGAGCAGAACACCTTTCAGACTTAGGATCCAAACTGTGCAATAGAGTGCAACACATATGGTGGGAAGTCATATTTGAAAATGGCTACAGGAAGGAAGGAGAACCAAGAGTGAGAGCCAAGCCCGGAGATGCTGAAGGGACAATTTCCCAGCTATGGGTATAGAAAGGTTTAGAGCTGCCATCAAGTTTTGATTTTTTTTCTTCTTCTATTAACAAATTAACCAGATCAGCAAAAATGAGTTCAATAAACGTGAAACAATTAAAACCCTTAAATGTCCTAATTTTGTAAAGTGTGCATCTACATAAATGCAGTCACTACTGTTAAGTGTAAGCCAATTTTAAAGATGCCTACTGCACTGTTACGTGGGTACGTAACAGACGCTTCCACACGGCTCCCGCAAATGCAGCCTACTATCTTGAAGCGAGCTTTTAAAAATGAAAAAACACACTGGGAAAGTAATGGAATGAATTATGAACTTGACACTGGAAGTGTCCCACTGACTTATTCCTCACTCATCCCTCTAACTTAACCCAAGCCTTACAAGGGTGTGGCCAGGGCGCCTTATGTGCAGGCATCTCACATTAGTAAGCTTGGCTGTTTAAGTCACTACAGCAACAATATCCAGTGACAACTATAGAAAAAGCTCTTTTAAGCCTTAAAACCATTTTTAAAATATTAAATGAACCTACTCAAAACATATTAATGCTTCTGTGCAACTTAATGCTGAGGAGGAGTTTCGAGCACGCACTCAGCAGTCTCATGATAGGTAGCTTGTGAACGGTCAAGGTCAAAGATAATAATAAAAAGAATAATGGGGGTGGGGAAGGTAAGGGGAGTGAAGGAGGCAGTGAGGGAGGAAGTCCACGAACGTTCATGGGGCAGAGGTGACATTTAAAAAACATGAAAGCACAACTTTCATTATCTGTAAAATTCAACACAATTCTCAATTTCTCAAGAATCAAAGCTCCAGTCCTACCCAATTATCAGAAGTTTCCATTATCTGCAGCAAACCTTTAACAATAGCAAAATAGGTAGAAGGCCTGTTTTTTTTTTAAATCAATCATGATTTGCATATAAAAGAAGTCCATCTGGGTTGATCTAAAAAGATCTGAAAGAACCTAAGTAGGAACTTTTACTAAGAACAGGGCAGCAGCTGTCCATGCAAGCCTGTGATGACAGAACATGTCAAAGCCGACTGAGGCTTTAGCAACCAGGTGGTTTGCTGACTGGCCCGAAGGAAAAGTCAAGTACACACTGTTATAATGGAGCAACGTCAGAGGCCCTAAGTAAAGCCAATGGGGCTGGTTTTGGCTCTACCCAGGAAAGGCAAACATCATCACTTTCAGTTATTGCAGTTCTCATTTCTGAGCCATGGGACAGAGTGACATGCTATGGGGAGAATGGAACTATCAATCAGAATAGACACCCACTCCAGGCAAGGCTATTCATTCACATCAGGGAGTCCCATCTGAATGTCACTCAGCGTGGATGGGGGTGTGGCTCCATGGAGATTCTGGGCAGCTTCTCACAGCTGCCTGGGACTCTACTGCACTCCAAGTCGGCTGTGAAAGTGGTATTAGGGATGCGTATGGACTCCGCTTACAGATACACTGCGTGGGGAAGAGGGAAGTTTACTGTGAAACTAGTACCAGAAGACACTTGTGGCCAGCAACTACATGCAGATGCACCCAGATGCATATGCACAAGGCTAAGCTTTCCTATTGCTGAAAAGAACATTTTGACTTTCACTGCATAGGGAAGTACTCTGTGTAAGAAATGAGACAAAGAATAACTCATTCTAATGGTCAAATGACAGCTACAAGATGAAAATATACACAAAAAACTTGAACAAAAAAAAAATGGGACGCAAACCTCACAGAGTAAGTAGTACTACCATGCTTGCACGGCCCCACACTGGAGGGTGACACAGTTAGTAGGAACACAGTTTAGGAGGGGGCGTTTCTAGCACAGCTTTTGTCCCATGGGCACACAAATTAGAGAACATGATCTGAAATGATTAAAAAAAAGGATGAAGGGGTGATAAACAATATGAGTTTTCAGAAGGAAACAAATATTAATCTTTTATAATAATTATAAATCCCCTGCATTCTCCACATACCATAGAAATGATTTGGTTCAGCTTTCAAATATCACTCAAATAAAACCCAAACAAGACAGAGAGGGGAGTTGTGCTGCGGTCTGCAAGGTGCACCTGTCCAGGGGCGCACAGGCAGCTGCTGCCGGCTCCTCACTCGCTCACGCATGCGCAGCGGTGACCTCCTCAGTGACAGAGCAAGTGCTTGTGCGTCAAGTATAAAATACAAGCCTTTAGTCACATACATCAGCTTCTTAGCTTTTGTCAAATTTTAAACAAAAAGGATAAATAAGGCACTGTACTTCTTAAAACAAAAACTGCTTGGTTCCAAGTTTAAAACCCAAGGAACAACCAGAATAGAATGTACAACTTCCCTTAGCCATGGAGAAGTTCCCTTCTCTAACTGAGATGCATTTTCTGCCATCTCAAACTGGTGTTCTCTGTAACATGAAAGGCTTGATAAGCTTATAAAAGCAGATTTTGTTAATGCAAAATAAAAGGCTCCTTCTATAGGTCAGTTCCTCTCTCAGCGGCCATCCAGCTATCACTTGGCATCTAACCGCCTCCGTTTGCCCTGGGAAGAGTCCAGTTTGGCCTTGAGCTTTCTCTTTCTCTGGGCAGCCCGGTTCTCTGGGCTTTTTGTCAAGGGTCTGGCTCGGCCCCTACCACTGCTCAGCTTCCTGCTCCTCCTTCCGGCTTTTGGGGGCTTTGAAGAGGCTTCTCCTGTCCCCCTTTGTTTTGCAGGCTTTGTCGGTGTGTCAGAGGCTGCAGCAGGATGGCTAGACATTTTGTTTGCATCCTCTCTCTCTTTCCTGGAAGGTGGGCAGCTCTTCCCAGGAGCCTTTTTACAGATCCTCACTTTATTCTCTTTCAAGGTCATCTTCCTGGACAGTTGGCCGACTCTGTCCTTTGCAGCTAGCTTCTTGGCAGAAAGGGCTCTGCTGGCTTTTGTTGCTGGCCCCTTGTCCTTATCATCCCGAGTGCCATAGCTGTCTGCTCTTTTGCGCTTGTTCTGACCTTCTACTCTAATCAAGGTTTCAGGCATCTGCTTCCCTCTTCTCCCCTTGCTTCCTTCAGCCCTCTTGGGGTTGACAGGAAAGCCATCTGCACCCACCTGGAGGGCCAGCTTGGGGGACATTAGCGGGTTGATGCACACGCTCTTTCGGCCCTGCTTAATTTCGGAAGCCCCACCCAGTGAGCTATCCAGGCGCTGGGCTCTGAGCTTTCCTCGAATATTAGAATACTTTCTAAGGATCCGTGTGCTGGCTGGAGTAGGCAAGTTGGTGGGAGGATGGCTATTTCTACCTTCCCTGACTTCCTCCACACTGTCTTCACTGTTAGGGCCGAGGCTGATGTCACTGCCAGCCTCTGGTTCTACCCGGCCAGAATTCTCTCGTAGTTTAGCCCATTGCTTTTGTGTTTTCCAATTATTCCTAGCAGGAATGGCTCCAGGAAATTTCTTTAAGTGTTTTTTCAAGCGTTCTGCTTGTAGTGAACTAGGGTACAGGGTGGAAGGAGGGTACTTCTGAAGAGGGTGTTTAACAAGGGGTACGTCTCCTGGAAGACGAGTATTTAATTTCTTCACAATCACCAGAGACCGAGTTTCTGTTGTCTCTAAGAACCACTTACAAATATTAGACAGTTTAAAGTTCGTCATAAACAGCATCTGAACAGGAGAGAACTTCTGCACCTCCAATGAACCCCTGCACTTCCGTGACCTCTTCTTGCTCTTCCAAATCTCCTTCAGCTTGTCGGACTTGCTCCTTGCTCTTGCTGTTGGCTGCGCTTCTTTCTCCAACTGGATCCAGCCCTTCTGAACTTTCAGGTACTGGGCGTTGAAGTTGGCGATCAGCTCCTGGTTCTCTTCCTCTGCACACCATCCCATGAACTTGGGTTGCTCCTCCACCACCGTGTCTGCATCATCCTCATCTAAGGACTCCACACTCTTGGAAGCTTCATTTTCCTTTGGTGCTGGATTGACTTGTGTGACTTTCTTCTCAGAAGCCACTTTTGTAGTGTCCAAGGCATCCACACAATGATGGTTGTGTCTCAGGTTGTAGGTTGAAGACGGCAATCTCTTAGGCCGTGTTACCAATTTTGATGGCCCAGGAGAATCAACATTCTGACTGGCTGATATCCCAGCTAAGTTAGATGTAGCAAGGCCAGCGTCATCTTTAGAGTGGGTGTCCTCAGCATCTACCACACTCACAGCGGCTTCCACATCCTGTGTGGCAATGTGTCCCGGCTTCTCTTTTCCCTGCTCTGGGTCCCTCTTACAAGGAATGCTTTCTGAGGGCACACGTGCACCTCTCTCATCTAGTTTGGGCCAGAGACTGAGTTCCAGATTCTCCCCAGGCAGTGGCTGGCTGACTGTGGTGGGGTCACTGCTTGGGGAAGTCTCCCCTTCTTCTCTTTTGACTTCCTTTGCTAGCAGGCTTTTAAGAGTCTGCCTTGTGATGACTCCCACTCCTTCACCCTCCTGCTTGATATCTTCATCCGAGGAACGTTCACTGACACTGGGGTTTTCAGTGTCCTCCAGATCTTCTCTATGGATGCTGTCAATCACCGAGCCCTCAGGTGTTGCCCCACCAGAGTGCCCTTCTCTTTTAGAACGCTTTACAGTAGGATTTTTAGAAACCTTGATTTCAGGGCAAGCAGTGGATGAATCCAAACCCTGGCTTCCTGGGCACTTGTCAGCAGAGGATGACTCTACAAGCTGACTTCTTAGGCACCTATCAGAGGCCTCAGGGAGCTTTTTACCCTTTTTCTTCTTGTCCACATTCTCAGGTGAGTCAACATTTGCCTGACTTGGATCATTTTCTGATGAGTATCTTACATCACTGTCAGGCATCTCCAGCTGTCCTGCTTCACTTGCCGCCTCACCTCCCTCAGGCTCACTTGGGTTCTCATCACTGACAATGTTGCTTTCCAGGAGGGGCATGGCGGCTTCTAGCAACAGTGTCTCCCCAGAGATGTCTTCAGTTTCAGCCTCGGTACTGATGCTTTGGTCGTGCTCAGACAGTTCTAGACCTAGGGGAGGATCAAAATCCACAGTAGGACTTTCATTTTCTGAGCACAGAGAATGCTCTTCTCTGATGACTGTTTCAGGAGAAGACTGAGGTCTATATAGCAGGTCTTCACTGTCTTCTCCAGAGATGAAGGGGGTGCTTCTGGTTGTGGGAGCCAGGTGGCACTCCTGGAGTGTATGTGTTTCATCTGAACCCCAAAGAGAAGCTGATGGCTGATCTTGCTCAAGGAAAGATAGTACACTTGCTGTGGGAGGTGAGACCACAATGCTACCTTCTGGAACATCAGGCATATCCTCATCAGGCAGTGGGGCAGGCAGAAGATGTGCTGGGCTATAGGTTGTGGTCTCTCCTGGCCTAGGGGAGCTGCTAAGATCCTGTTCATTCACAGTAAGGCAAACCTCTGGCTCCCGATGCTCTTTAGCTGATGACATGTCTTTGTCTCCTTCTTCAAGGGCAATGGTTCTTTCCTTCCTAGAATCATCTGGGGTATCTACCTCCAGAAGCTGCACACCTACTGTGGGAAGCTGCTCATCTACTGTAGAAAGCTGCTCATCTACTGTAGGAAGCTGCTCATCTACTGTAGGAAGCTGCTCATCTACTGTAGGAAGCTGCTCATCTACTGTAGGAAGTTGCTCATCTACTGTAGGAAGTTGCTCATCTACTGTAGGAAG